>NW_027596524.1:5000-248881 GCF_964194155.1 Cetorhinus maximus
GACAGTGAAGGAACGGCCGATATATTTCCAAGTCAGGTTGGTGAGTGACTTGGAGGGGAACTTCCAGGTGGTGGTGTTCCCATGTGTCTGCTGCCCTTGTCCTTCTAGATGGTAGAGGTTGTGGGTTTGGAAGGTGCTGTCTAAGGAGCCTTGGTGAATTCCTGCAGTGCATCTTGTAGATGGTACACACACTGCTGCTACTGTTTGTCGGTGGTGGAGGGAGTGAATGTTTGTGGATGGGGTGCCAATCAAGCGGGGCTGCTTTGTCCTGGACGGTGTTGAGCTACTTGAGTGTTGTGGGAGCTGCATTTATCCAGGCAAGTGGGGAGTATTCCATCACACTCCTGACTTGTGCCTTGTAGATGGTGGACAGGCTTTGGGGAGTCAGGAGGTGAGTTACTCATCGCAGGATTCCCAGCCTTTGACCTGCTCTTGTAGCCACAGTATTTATATGGCTGGTCCAGTTCAGTTTCTGGTCAATGATAACCTCCAGGATGTTGATAGTGGGGGAGTCAGTGATGGTAATGCCATTGAATATCAAGAGGCGATGGTTGGATTCTCTCTTGTTGGAGATGGTCATTTCCTGACACTTGTGTGGCGTGAATGTTACTTGCCACTTGTCAGCCCAAGCCTGGATATTGTCCAGGTCTTGCTGCATTTGGACATGGACTGCTTCAGTATCTGAGGAGTTGCGAATGGTGCTGAACATTGTGCAATCATCAGTGAACATCCCCACTTCTGACCTTATGATGGAAGGAAGGTCATTGATGAAGCAGCTGAAGATGGTTGGGCCGAGGACACTACCCTGAGGAACTCCTGCAGTGATGTCCTGGAGCTGAGATGACTGACCTCCAACAACCACAACCATCTTTATTTGTGCTCGGTATGACTCCAACCAGTGGAGAGTTCTTCCCCTGATTCCCATTGACTCCAGTTTTGCTAGGGCTCCTTGATGCCACACTCGGTCAAATGCTGCCTTGATATCAAGGGCAGTCACTCTCACCTCACCTCGGGAGTTCAGCTCTTTGTTCATGTTTGAACCAAAGTTGTAATGAGGTCAGGAGCTGAGTGGCCCTGGCGGAACCCAAACTGGGCATCAGTGAGCAGGTTATTGCTAAGCAAGTGCCACTTGATAGCACTGTTGATGACCCCTTCCATTACTTTACTGATGATGGAGAGTAGACTGATGGGGCAGTAATTGGTCAGGTTGGATTTGTCCTGCTTTTTGTGTGCAGGACATACCTGGATAATTTTCCACATAGCCGGATAGATGCCAGTGTTGTAGCTGTACTGGAACAGCTTGGCTAGGGGCACGGCAAGTTCTGGAGCACAAGTCTTCAGTACTATTGCTGTAATATTGTCAGGGCCCATAGACTTTTCAGTGTCCAGTGCCTTCAGCCGTTTCTTGATATCATGTGGAGTGAATCGAATTGTCTGAATGCTGTGATGCTGGGGACCTCCGGAGGAGGCCGAGATGGATCATCCATTTGGCACTTCAGGCTGAAGATTGTAGCAAATGCTTCAGCCTTATCTTTTGCACTGATGTGCTGGGCTCCTCCATCATTGAAGATGGGGATATTTGTGGAGCCTCCTCCTCCAGTGAGTTGTTTAACTGACCACCACCATTCACAACTGGATGTGGCAGGTCTGCAGAGCTGAGATCTGATCAGTTGGTTCTGGATCACTTAGCTGTACCTGTCACTTGCTGCTTCTGCTGTTTGGCGTGCAATAATCCTGTGCTGTAGCTTCACCAGGTTGACACCTCATTGTTAGGTGTGCCTGGTGCTGCTCCTGGCATGCCCTCCTGCACTCTTCATTGAGCCAGGTTGATCCTTTGGCTTGATGGTAATGGTAGAGTGGGGGATATGCCGGGCCATGAGGTTACAGATTGTGTTCGAGTACAATTCTGCTGCTGCTGATGGTCCACAGTGCCTCATGGATGGGTGGTCACTCCTACAGATGCATCTGCGGCAGGCAGGTTGGTGAGGGTGAGGTCAAGTATGTTTTTCCCTCTTGTTGGTTCCCTCACCACCTGCCGCAGACTCAGTCTAGCAGCTATGTCCTTTAGGACTCGGCCAGCTCGGACAGTAGTGGTGCAATCGAGCCACTCTTGGTGATGGACATTGAAGTCCCCCACCCAGAGAACATTCTGCACCCTTACCACGCTCAGTGCTTCCAAGTGGTGTTCAACATGGAGGAAGCACTGATTCATCAGCTGAGGGAGGGCGGCACGTGGTCATCAGCAGGAGGTTTCCTTGCCCACGTTTGACCTGACACCATGAGACTTCATGGGGTCCGGAGTCGATGTTGAGGACTCCCAGGGCAACTCCCTCCCGATTGTATACCACTGTGTCGCCACCTCTGCTGGGTCTGTCTTGCCGGTGGGACAGGACATAGCCAGTTTGAGGAGCGGGGTAGGTTAAAGGCAGCCCTGCGGTTGAGGTAACTTGTTAGGGGGGATGGAGGGAAGGGCCTACCGATGAATATAGTGCACAAGCATTCGGGGAGGGGGGTAGGGTGGGTGAGGGA
The DNA here is from genome assembly GCF_964194155.1 of Cetorhinus maximus. Classification (NCBI taxonomy): domain Eukaryota; kingdom Metazoa; phylum Chordata; class Chondrichthyes; order Lamniformes; family Cetorhinidae; genus Cetorhinus; species Cetorhinus maximus. Next base: position 7,530 of record NW_027596524.1, read on the forward strand.
AGTGGCCACCCATTAGGGAAACCTGTATAAAGTGATCGTTCCTCTGCAGTTCAGGCATAGCCACATTGATATGATTGGAGTCATATAGCTTATCTGTTCACTCAATCAACACAGAGGCATCACAGTGCCACCAAGTGCTCCAGAGCTTTTCACCCCCAGCCCTACCCCCAGCACAAACGGGTGACTGGGCACAGTGTACAAGCTCCTTGCTGAAGCTGGACCATGCAGCAGTCACTGGTGGAGGTGCTCAAAGCCTTTTGCAATGTCATCATCCCAGTTTGGGCCAGTCTCCCCCATGGTTCAAGCTAACAGGGCAGGGTTAGGAGAATGCCCGTGCCTGAGCTGAGAGCACAGCATGCAGCCCGATGGGCAAAGCTGCTGCCAGTCGGTCAGGTGAAGTGGGGCAGAGGTGGGTGGGGTTTCGGGCAGCCATGCAGTGCACAAATCGCTGGCCATCCATCTGGGATGCATTAAGGGGGCTTCACACTTAATCAGGGCAGGTTCTTAGTACACCCAGGCTAACCATATGTCTCTCTCTTTCATGCTGCAGGAGCACTACAGCAGGATCATGGAGCCTGGTGAATTAGCTGTATGCCTGATGGCCGACAGAGAGCAGAGATGATGGAGGAGGCTCCTGGCTGCACAGAGGCAGGAGCAGCAACCTCAGGAAGGACCACAGTGAGCCGTCGCTAGGCAGCGCCTAGCTAGACCCAGGGTCCAAAGACGCCACCTTTCAATCTTGCAGATGACTGAGGACCAGTGTCGTCAAAGACTATGCATGGTTAGGGATGTGGTTGGTCACATTTGCCACCTGCTGCAGGATTTGGCACCAGGGGACATGGAGGGCATCCACTGCCAGTGGCAGTGAAAGTCACCGCGGCGCTCAATTTCTACAGCAGAGGGCCCTTTCAGGGCTCCATAGGTGATCTCTGTGGGATATCACAAGCCTCCACTCATAAATGCATCCATGAGATCACAGATGCCATCTTCACAAGGCCACACAACTTTGTGCATTTGGCCCAAGACCAGGACATCCATGGTGGGAGAGCGATGAGGAGAATGCAATCTCAGAAGATGCAACACCTGCCCCTTTACTTCCCCTCTCCTCACCGTCCAGGGGCCCAAACATTCCTTTCAAGTGAAGCAGCATTTCACTTGCACTTCCCTCAATTTAGTCTACTGCATTCGCTGCTCCCAATGCGGTTTCCTCTACATTGGAGAGACCAAATGCAGACTGGGTGACCGCTTTGCGGAACACCTTCGGTCTGTCCACAAGCATGACCCAGACCTCCCTGTCGCTCGCCATTTTAACACTCCACCCTGCTCTCATGCCCACATGTTTGTCCTTGGCCTGCTGCATTGTTCCAGTGAAGCCCAACGCAAACTGGAGGAACAGCACCTCATCTTCCGACTAGGCACTTTACAGCCTTCCGGACTGAAAATTGAGTTCAACAATTTTAGATCATGAACTCTCTCCTCCATCCCCATCCCCTTTCCGATCCCCCTTTTTCCAATAATTAAATATATTTTTCTTTTCCCACCTATTTCCATTATTTTTAAATGCTTTCTCTCTGCCTTTTCGCCTATTTCAATCCCTTCCCCCAACCCCACCCCCACTAGGGCTGTCTGTACCTTGCTCGTCCTGCTTTCTACCCTTAATGTCCCCATTAGCACACTCCTTAGATAATATCACCACCGCCAACACCTCTTTGACCTTTTGTCTGTGACATCTTTTGGTTATCTCCACCTATCACTGGCCCTCTATCCAGCTCTATCTGTCCCATCCCCCCACCCCCCACCCCCACCTTAAACCAGCTCATATTTCACCTCTTTTCTATTTTTCCTTAGTTCTGATGAAGAGTCATTCCGACTCGAAGCGTTAACTGTGTTCCTCTCCGCAGATGCTGTCAGACCTGCTGAGTTTTTCCAGGTGTTTTTGTTTTAGTTTTGGGTTTCCAGCATCTGCAGTTTTATAGTTTCCTATTTTCTGCCCCCCTCCCTTCTTGAATAGAGGGGTTTTATTTGCTACTTTCCAATCTGATGGAACCTTTCTAGAATCTAGCGAATTTTGGAAAATTAACACCAGCACATCGACTACCTCATTAGCCACCTCTTTTAAGACCCTAGGATGTAGTCCATTGGGACCCAGAGACTTGCCAACCTGCAGCTCCATCAATTTGCTCAGTACCATTTCCCTAGTGATTTCAATTTCAGCAAGTTCCTCTCTCCCAGAAAATTAAAGTTTATACAAATTATATTAAGCCATGTTCAAAATCAGATTAGGAGAACACATTGAACAGACCATTGTTCTAATATTATCAAGATTAATAACACACATAGACCTTAGAGTAAAGGCACCACTGGGTAACAGCGATCAGAATATGATTGAATTTTACATCTAGTTTGAAAGGGAGAAGAGTAGGTCTAAGACTAGTATCTTAAACTTAAATAAGGGCAACTATGTGGGGACGAAATCTGCATCCCGCCTAACCCCAATAACCTCTCACTCCCTTGCATACTGAAAGCCTATCCACCTCTGCCTTAAAAATATTCAAATAGTCTGTTTCCACCATCTTATCAGGAAGAGTTCCAAAGACCCTCAACCCTGTAAGAGAAAAAAAATTGCCGCATCTCTGCTTTAAATGGGTGACCCCTTATTTTTACAGTGACCCCTAGATCTAAATCCATCATTTTTTATGATGCTGCATCAATCTGACTCTCACTTACTTTTCTACTGATTCCATTTTCTCCAGTTCAACCTTCAATTTGTCGTGTATGTGGATGCTGCATTTCCACGGAGGATCAATTGACGACTTGCATTCTCCTGCCAATTTTGTCGAAACATTCTGGATATTTCGATGTTAGGTCATGAACTGAGATGATAGGAGTAGTTTCTGAGGTTGATCTGCTTTGTGGTGTCTGACTGATTCCATGGATTGTTAAGTGTGAGGTCGCGCCATGCCGGTAGAACTGCAATTGCTGGGTCTTTAGTTTCCAAAATGTTGAATATCTGTGACACCCAGGAGGATTGGTTGGACTTGCACTTCAGGACTATGGATCCTGCACATGGAATTCGTGAACCAATGTACGCTGGAAGTTTCACAGCAATTGGCAGTCCCCTGCTATCCCTCCTTCCTTATTCCACCTTCCTGCTATTCCCCATCCCCTCCTCTCCATTATCCCTCCTCCATTCCACTATTCCATTCACCCTTCCCCTCTCCCCATTATCCTTCTACATATCCTCCTCCTCATTATCCCTCCACATTCCCCCTTCCCCTATCCCCATTATCCCTCCACATTCCCCCTCCCCCCATTCCCCCTCCCCCTATCCCCATTATCTCTCCACATTCCCCCTTCCCCTATCCCCATTATCCCTCCACATTCCCCCTTCCCCTATCCCCATTATCCCTCCACATTCCCCCTCCCCCTATCCCCATTATCTCTCCACATTCCCCCTTCCCCTATCCCCATTATCCCTCCACATTCCCCCTCCCCCTATCCCCATTATCCCTCCACATTCCCCCTTCCCCTATCCCCATTATCCCTCCACATTCCCCCTTCCCCTATTCCCATTATCCCTCCACATTCCCCCTCCCCCTATCCCCATTATCCCTCCACATTCCCCCTCCCCCTATCCCCATTATCCCTCCACATTCCCCCTTCCCCATCCCCATTATCCCTCCACATTCCCCCTTCCCCTATCCCCATTATCCCTCCACATTCCCCCTCCCCCTATCCCCATTATCCCTCCACATTCCCCCTTCCCCATTATCCCTCCACATTCCCCCTCCCCCTATCCCCATTATCCCTCCACATTCCCCCTCCCCCTATCCCCATTATCCCTCCACATTCCCCCTTCCCCTATTCCCATTATCCCTCCACATTCCCCCTCCCCCTATCCCCATTATCCCTCCACATTCCCCCTCCCCCTATCCCCATTATCCCTCCACATTCCCCCTTCCCCATTATCCCTCCACATTCCCCCTCCCCCTATCCCCATTATCCCTCCACATTCCCCCTTCCCCTATCCCCATTATCTCTCCACATTCCCCCTTCCCCATCCCCCATCCCCATTATCCCTCCACATTCCCCCTTCCCCTATCCCCTATCCCCATTATCCCTCCACATTCCCCCTCCCCCCTTCCCCTATCCCCATTCCCCCTCCCCCATTCCCATCCCCCATTCCCCCTTCCCCTATCCCCCCTTCCCCTATCCCCATTATCCCTCCACATTCCCCTCCCCCCCTATCCCCATTATCCCTCCACATTCCCCCTCCCCCTATCCCCATTATCCCTCCACATTCCCCCTCCCCCTATCCCCATTATCCCTCCACAGTTCCCCCTTCCCCATTATCCCTCCACATTCCCCTCCCCCTATCCCCATTATCCCTCCACATTCCCCCTCCCCCTATCCCCATTATCCCTCCACATTCCCCCTCCCCCTATCCCCATTATCCCTCCACATTCCCCCTCCCCCTATCCCCATTATCCCTCCACATTCCCCCTTCCCCATCCCCATTATCCCTCCACATTCCCCCTCCCCCTATCCCCATTATCCCTCCACATTCCCCCTCCCCCTATCCCCATTATCCCTCCACATTCCCCCTCCCCCTATCCCCATTATCCCTCCACATTCCCCCTCCCCCTATCCCCATTATCCCTCCACATTCCCCCTCCCCCTATCCCCATTATCCCTCCACATTCCCCCTTCCCCTATTCCCATTATCCCTCCACATTCCCCCTCCCCCTATCCCCATTATCCCTCCACATTCCCCCTCCCCCTATCCCCATTATCCCTCCACATTCCCCCTTCCCCTATTCCCATTATCCCTCCACATTCCCCCTCCCCCTATCCCCATTATCCCTCCACATTCCCCCTCCCCCTATCCCCATTATCCCTCCACATTCCCCCTTCCCCATTATCCCTCCACATTCCCCCTCCCCCTATCCCCATTATCCCTCCACATTCCCCCTTCCCCTATCCCCATTATCTCTCCACATTCCCCCTTCCCCATCCCCATTATCCCTCCACATTCCCCCTTCCCCTATCCCCTATCCCCATTATCCCTCCACATTCCCCCTCCCCCCTTCCCCTATCCCCATTCCCCCTCCCCCATTCCCATCCCCCATTCCCCCTTCCCCTATCCCCCCTTCCCCTATCCCCATTATCCCTCCACATTCCCCCTCCCCCCTTCCCCTATCCCCATTCCCCCTCCCCCATTCCCATCCCCCATTCCCCCTTCCCCTATCCCCATTATCCCTCCACATTCCCCCTCCCCCCTTCCCCTATCCCCATTCCCCCTCCCCCATTCCCATCCCCCATTCCCCCTTCCCCTATCCCCATTATCCCTCCACATTCCCCCTCCCCCCATTCCCCCTTTCCCTATCCCCTTTCCCCCTCCCCCCATTCCCTACCCCCATTATCCCTCCACATTCCCCCTTCCCCTATCCCCATTATCCCTCCACATTCCCCCTTTCTCCTCCCCTGTCCTCATTCCCCCTTCCCATTATCCCTCCACATTTTCCAATTCCCCATTAACTCTCCATCCCCTATTCCACGTCCCTCCCCATTCCGCCTACCCCTGCCATTCCCCCTTCCCCATCCCTCCCCATTCTCCTCTCCACCATTCTCCCTTCCCCACTATTCCCCCTCCCGATTCTACTCTCCCAGTTCCCCACTCATTCTCCCCTTCACCCCCATTCCCCCTACCCGTTCAACCGTCCCCCATTCCCTCTCCCCTTTTCCAGTCTCCCCATTCCATCGATTCGCCCCACCCCTTTCCCCATTCCAGCCTCCCCATTCCCTCCTCCCACCACTCTCTGTCTGCCCCTTGCCTCACCTACTAAACCTGCTCCTGGGAGTGCGGGAGGGTGGGGGGAGAGGGGGGTGAGTGTTGTGGTAGGAGGGTGCTTGTGCAGACCGGGCAATGGGTGAATGGGGGTGGAGGATATGTGCAGTCCATGCCCTTATTGCTGGGGGTGGGGAAGGGGAGGAGGCCAGGCGCCGTTTTGATGATCTTCGCAACACTACCACCCCCACACTACCCCACCCCCCCACCCCACCCCCCTCCACTACCCACCCACCCCCACCCCCAGCCCCCCAGCCCATGCTTATTTCAGTTGAGTTTCTGGTTTCTGCTGCTCACTATGTGGTCTCCTCTACACTGGGAAGTTCAGTCATTTTAATTCTCCAGCAAAAACAAAAATCACTGGAGAAACTCAGCAGGTCTGACAGTATCTGCGGAGATAGACACATTCTTAATCCTCCACCGTGCCAGTAGCATCCAGAGCCTGTGAATCAATGTATACAGAGGACAAATGTTGGGAACATGACAATTCTATATTCCAAGTCTTTAGCAGCCCCTGGTAAGGGGCAGGGGCTTATCCTGAGTATGCATGCAGGGGCTGTGATGATAAGCAAGTGGCTGAGGACTTGGGTTAAAGATCACTGTCAACATCATAGAGCTACTGAATGTGAATAATGCCTATCTCCTCCCAGACTCAGCTGCTGAAACCATCAGCCTTACCTTTGTAATATCCAACACCTAGCCCACCTCCCACTGTCCACTGCCAAAACTTCAGCTATTCTAACCCTCCACTGCCTCGTATCCTAACTCACAGCACTTCGCATTCACACACCTCCCGCACCCTCCCAGACCGACATGGGCTCCCAATTTGCCAATATCTCAATTTTAAAACTCACCTCCGTGCTCAATGCCTTGTCTGCTTCCCATCTCTGTAACCTTCTCCAGGCCCTACACCCCTTCCTATCTCTGTAACCTCCTCCAGCCCCTACAATCCTCCCTATCTCTGTAACCTCCTCCAGGCCCTACAACCCTCCCCATCTCTGTAACCTCCTCCAGCCCCAACAACCCTCCCTATCTCTGTGACCTCCTCCAGGCCCTACAACCCTCCCTATCTCTGTAACCTCCTCCAGGCCCTACAACCCTCCCTATCTCTGTAACCTCCTCCAGGCCCTACAACCCTCCCTATCTCTGTAACCTCCTCCAGGCCCTACAACCCTCCCTATCTCTGTAAACTCCTCCAGGCCCTACAACCCTCCCTATCTCTGTAACCTCCTCCAGCCCCTACATCCCTCCCTATCTCTGTAACCTCCTCCAGCCCCTACATCCCTCCCTATCTCTGTAACCTCCTCCAGCCCCTACAATCCTCCCTTTCTCCGAAACCTCTTCTAACCCTACAACCCTCCCCATCTCTGTAACCGCCTCTGGCCCCTACAACCCTTCCTATCGCTGTGAACCTCCCCCAGCACCTGTAACTGTCCCCATCTGTAACCCACTCCTGTCTCTTCAACCCTCCCTATCTCTGTAACCTCCTCCAGCCCCTACAACCCTCCCTATCTCTATAACCCCATCCAGTCTCTACAATCTGTAATGTCCTCCTTTACCAACCCATTAAGTTGATGAATGGGGTGCCAATCAAGTCGGATCTTTGTTCTGGATGGTGTCGAGCTTCTTGAGTGTTGTGGGAGCTGCACTCATCCAGGCAAGTGGAGAATATTCCATCACACTCCTGACTTGTGCCTTGTAGTTGGTGGGCAGGCTTTGGGGAGTCAGGAGGTGAGTTACTCGTCACAGAACACAGCGACACAGCCTCTGACACAGTGTTCATATGGCTGGTCCAGTTCAGTTTCTGGTTAATGGTGACCCCTGCCCACCCCAGGACGTTGATAGTTGGGGATTCAGCAATCGTCAGGCTATTGAATGTCAAGGGGGGCGATGGTTAGATTCCCTTTTGTTGGAGATGGTCATTACCTGGCAAATGTTACTTCTCACTTATCAACCAATTCTTGTTTTTGTACTCTATGTCTCTACATATAAACCCAGATGCCATACATCTTTTTAACCACTTTCTGAACCTGCCCCCTCACTTACCTTCAATTATTTCTTCACAGCTACCACCAGGTCTCTGCTCCTGCACTCCTTTATTTTATATTGCCTCTCCACTTTCTTCCTCCCAAAAAGTGTCACTTCACACTTCTCTGTATTAAAGTTCATCCTGTCCGCCCATTCCACCAGCCTGTCTTACCATCACTCTCCTCTTCGCAGTTCACAAAACCTCAGAGCTTTGTGCCATCTGTAAATGTTGAAATTGTAGCCCATAAGCCCAGGTTTAAGTCATTAACAGGAAAGTGGGGGTCCTCATGTTCACCCCCCTGCCTCCAGCCCGCCAGGTCTCTATTTCAGCCAGGTCTGGGTCCACCCTGCCGCTGTCCCATTTATTCCATAGGCTTCAGCTTCACTGGCTAATAATTATGTGGCACTTTATCAAAGGCCTTTTGCAAGCCCACGTTCAATCATTTTACCTTCATCTTCTCTGTTATCTCATCAAAAAGGTTAATCGTATTAGTTAGATCTGGCTGTGTGCTAGCTTTCCTGAAATAATCCAACTTGTGTCCAAGTGGCTGTTAACAGTATCTCAGATTACCATCTCGAAAAGCCTCCCTACCACTACATTAAATTGACTGGTCTGCAATTGCTGAGGTTAACCATTCAGCCTCTTTCAAAGTAGGGTTTGCACAGATCCTTCCCCTCAACCCATCTCCTTAACTGGACCTGTCCCTCTGCACCTCCCCCCTCACCCTCAGTCAGATCCTCCTTGGACACTCACCCCTCACCGGTACTGTTCCCTTTCTCTTTGGAGTGTAACTGGATAAGAAGCCATGCTCATTTCTGATTAAAACTATGAAAACAGCAACTTATTTAGCAAAAAAAAAACTAGTTTTTATTCCACATCAGCGATTTTACACCAGGAACAATATTTTTTGGTTGTCTCAGCACTATCCATGGCAACACTGGTCAGTATGAGGGGGAGAATTAGGCCTGAGAGGTTGGGAGGGGAGGGAAAGGCGTGAGGGGAGGGGAGGGTTCAGACCTGAGGGGAGGGTTCAGACACAGAAGAGGGTTCAGACACAGAAGAGGGTTCAGACACAGAAGAGGGTTCAGACACAGAAGAGGGTGAGGGCACAGGGGAGGGTGAGGGCACAGGGGAGGGTGAGGGCACAGGGGAGGGTGAGGACACAGGGGAGGGTGAGGACACAGGGGAGGGTGAGGACACAGGGGAGGGTGAGGGCACAGGGGAGGGTGAGGGCACAGGGGAGGGTGAGGACACAGGGGAGGGTGAGGACACAGGGGAGGGTGAGGACACAGGGGAGGGTGAGGACACAGGGGTGAGGACACAGGGGAGGGTGAGGACACAGGGGAGGGTGAGGACACAGGGGAGGGTGAGGACACAGGGGAGGGTGAGGACACAGGGGAGGGATGGTAAGGTTTGAGAGGCTAAATCAGACAATAGGCTGTTATACATCCAGGGTTTATCACCTCAATCAGACGTCAGATCAGTTAGTCACACTGTCAATACCATCAATGAATTCCCTATTCATTGTGACACACTGATCGCCCATCGAGCTAGGTCAGGGCAGCAGATCAATAACTGAGGCCAATGGGGTTACGATTGATCCTCATGCCCGAGGAATTCAGCTAAACATTTTGTGCCTGTCCCATCACGTTTGCTGTTAACTCGACAAGTGAAGCCATGAGTGTTCAGTCAGCTGATTGCACAGAGCACCGTGTTGTAGTATGGTACACCAGCCACACACACAAACCCTGGCACTGTGCTGTACTCCACAACAATTCTGACTGCCTATCTCCACGCTTTATCTTTCGATCATTCTTAGGTGAAGCAAGATGGAGGAGGGAAGAGAAGCCTGAAAGGAAAGCAAGACTGACGTAGAACGTTACCTCGACACAGAATCCATGTTATTCCCTCACACCGAGACTGGCCACTGCCACAGTGAGGTAATCCGTACTTACCAGTTAATGGGAGGAAGGCAGGCCCATTGCTGGATATCTCCAAGTGGTGCTGCATGAGAGCAGAGAGACCCCAGGTATTCTCCATCAGCCAGGGGCGGTACCCAGAGACCCCAGGGGATCTCCATCAGCCAGGGCCAGTGCCCAGAGACCCCAGAGCATCTCCATCAGCCAGGGGCAGTACCCAGAGACCACAAAGCATCTCCATGTGCCAGGGGCAGCACCCAGAGACCCCAGGGCATCTCCATCAGCCAGGGGCAGCACCCAGAGATCCCAGGTATTCTCCATCAGTCAAGTGCAGTACCCAGAGACCCCAGGTATTCTCCATCAGCCAGGGGCAGCACCCAGAGGCCCCAGAGCATCTCCATCAGCCAGGGGCAGTACCCAGAGAACCTAGAGCATCTCCATCAGTCAGGGGAAGTACCCAGAGACCCCAGGTATTCACCATCAGCCAGGGGCAGTGCCCTGAGAACCCAGAGCATCTCCATCAGCCAGGGGCAGTACCCAGAGGACCCAGAGCATCTCCATCAGCCAGGGGCAGTGTCCAGAAACCCCAGGGCAGCTCCATCAGCCAGGGGCAGTGCCCATAAAATCAAGAGCATCTCCATCAACCAGGGGCAGTACCCAGAGACCCCAGGTATTCTCCATCAGCCAGGGGCAGTACCCAGAGAACCCAGAGCTTCTCCATCAGCCAGGGGCAGTACCCAGAGACCCCAGGTATTCACCATCAGCCAGGGGCAGTACCCAGAGAACCCAGAGCTTCTCCACCAGCCAGGGACAGTACCCAGAGAACCCAGAGCATCTCCATCAGCCAGGGGCAGTGCCCAGAGACCACAGAGCATCTCCATCAGCCAGGGGCAGTGCCCAGATAACCCAGAGCATCTTAATCAGCCAGGGGCAGTGCCCAGAGAACCCAGAGCATCTCCATCAGCCAGGGGCAGTACCCAGAGCATCTCCATCAGCCAGGGGCAGTACCCAGAGAGCCCAGAGCATCTCCATCAGACAGGGGCAGTACCCAGAGAACCCAGAGCATCTCCATCAGCCAGGGGAAGTACCCAGAGACCCCAGAGCAGCTCCATCAACCAGGGGCAGTGCCCTTAAAATCAAGAGCATCTCCATCAGCCAGGGGCAGTACCCAGAGACCCCAGGTATTCACCATCAGCCAGGGGCAGTACCCAGAGCATCTCCATCAGCCAGTGGCAGTGCCCAGAGAACCCAGAGCATCTCCATCAGCCAGTGGCAGTGCCCAGAGAACCCAGAGCATCTCCATCAGCCAGGGGCAGTGCCCAGAGACCACAGGGCATCGCCATCAGCCAGGGGCAGTACCCTGAGAACCCAGAGCATGTCCATCGGCCTGGGGCAGTACCCAGAGACTCCAGAGCATCTCCATCAGCCGGGGGCAGTGCCCAGAGACCACAGGGCATCGCCATCAGCCAGGGGCAGTACCCTGAGAACCCAGAGCATGTCCATCGGCCTGGGGCAGTACCCAGAGACCCCAGAGCATCTCCATCAGCCAGGGGCAGTAGCCAGAGAACCCAGAGCATCTCCATCAGCCAGGGGCAGTGCCCAGAGAACCCAGAGCATCTCTATCAGCCAAGGGCAGTGCCCAGAGACCCCAGGTATTCTCCAGCAGCCAGGGGCAGTACCCAGAGACCCAAGAGCATCTCCATCAGCCAGGGGCAGTACCCAGAGACCCCGGAGCATCTCCATCAGCCAGGGACAGCACCCAGAGAACCCAGAGCATCTCCATCAGCCAAGGGCAGTACCCAGAGGTCCCAGGTATTCTCCATTAGCCAGGGGCAGTACCCAGAGATCCCAGGCATTCTCCATCAGCCAGGGGCAGCACCCAGAGACCCCAGGTATTCTCCATTAGCCAGGGGCAGTACCCAGAGCATGTCCTCAGCCAGTGGCAGTACCCAGAGAACCCAGAGCATCTCCATCAGCCAGGGGTAGTGCCCAGAGACCTCAGGGAATCTCCATCAGCCAGGGGCTGTGCCCAGAGAACTCAGAGCATCTCCATCAGCCAGGGGCAGTGCCCAGAGACCCCAGGTATTCTCCATCAGCCAGGGGCAGTACCAGAGAACCCAGAGTATCTCCATCAGCCAGGGGCAGTAGCCAGAGATCCCAGGTATTCTCCATCAGCCAGGGGCAGTGCCCAGAGACCCCAGGTATTCTCCATCAGCCAGGGGCAGCACCCAGAGCATCTCCAGCAGCCAGGGGCAGTACCCACAGACCCCAGGTATTCTCCATCAGCCAGGGGCAGTATCCAGAGACACCAGGTATTCTCGATCAGCCAGGGGCAGTACCCAGAGACCCCAGAGCATCTCCATCAGCCAAGGGCAATACCCAGAGAAGCCAGAGCATCTCCATCAGCCAGGGGCAGTACTTAGAGACCCCAGAGCATCTCCATCAGCCAAAGGCAGTACCCAGAGAACCCAGAGCATCTCCATCAGCCAGGGGCAGTACCCAGAGAACCCAGAGCATCTTAATCAGCCAGGTGCAGTACCCAGAGACCCCAGGTATTCACCATCAGCCACGGGCAGTACCTAGAGAACCCAGAGCATCTCCATCAGCCAGGGGCAGTGCCCAGAGAACCCAGAGCATCTCTATCAGCCAGGGGAAAGTACCCAGAGACCCCAGAGCATCTCTATCAGCCAGGGGCAGTACCCGAGAACCCAGAGCATCTGAATCAGATAGGGGCAGTACCCAGAGAACCCAGAGCATCATAATCAGCCAGGGGCAGTGCCCAGAGAACCAAGAGCATCTCCATCAGCCAGAGGCAGTGACCAGAGAACCCAGAGCATCTCAATCAGCCAGGGGCAGCACCCAGAGACCCCAGGTATTATCCATCAGCCAGGGGCAGTACCCAGAGACCCCAGGTATTCTCCATCAGCCAGGGGCAGTACCCAGAGAACCCAGAGCATCTCCATCAGCCAGGGGCAGTACTCAGAGAACCCAGAGCATCTCCATCAGCCAGGGGCGGTGCCCAGAGACCCCAGAGCATCTCCATCAGCCAAAGGCAGTACCCAGAGAACCCAGAGCATCTCCATCAGCCAACGGCAGTGCCCAGAGAACCAAGAGCATCTCCATCAGCCAGGGGCAGTACTCAGAGGTCCCAGGTTTTCACCATCAGCCACGGGCAGTACCCAGGGAACCCAGAGCATCTCCATCAGCCAAAGGCAGTACCCAGAGAACCCAGAGCATCTCCATCAGCCAACGGCAGTGCCCAGAGAACCAAGAGCATCTCCATCAGCCAGGGGCAGTACCCAGAGGTCCCAGGTTTTCACCATCAGCCACGGACAGTACCCAGGGAACCCATGGCATCTCTATCAGCCAGGGGCAGTACCCAGAGAACCCATAACATCTCTATCAGCCAGGAGCAGTACCCAGAGACCACAGAGCATCTCCATCAGCCAGGGGCAGTGCCCAGAGACCCCAGGGCAGCTCCATCAGCCAGGGGCAGTGCCCAGAAAACCAAGAGCATCTCCATCAGCCAGGGGCAGTACCCAGAGACCCCAGGTATTCACCATCAGCCAGGGGCAGTACCCAGCGAACTCAGGGCATCTCCATCAGGCAGGGGCAGTGCCCAGAGACCCCAGGGCATCTCCATCAGCCAGGGGCAGTACCCAGAGAACCCAGAGCATCTCCATCAGCCAGCGGCAGTGCCCAGAGAACCAAGAGCATCTCCATCAGCCAGGGGCAGTACCCAGAGGTCCCAGGTATTCACCATCAGCCACGGGCAGTACCCAGGGAACCCAGAGCATCTCTATCAGCCAGGGGCAGTACCCAGAGAACCCAGAGCATCTCTATCAGCCAGGAGCAGTACCCAGAGACCACAGAGCATCTCCATCAGCCAGGGGCAGTGCCCAGAGACCCCGGGCAGCTCCATCAGCCAGGGGCAGTGCCCAGAAAACCAAGAGCATCTCCATCAGCCAGGGGCAGTACCCAGAGACCCCAGGTATTCTCCAGCAGCCAGGGGCAGTACCCAGCGAACTCAGGGCATCTCCATCAGGCAGGGGCAGTGCCCAGAGACCCCAGGGCATCTCCATCAGCCAGGGGCAGTACCCAGAGAACCCAGAGCATCTCCATCAGCCAGGGGCAGTACCCAGAGAACCCAGAGCATCTCCATCAGCCAAGGGCAGTGCCCAGAGGCCCCAGGTATTCTCCATCAGCCAGGGGCAGTACCCAGAGACCCCAGAGCATCTCTATCAGCCAGGGGCAGTACCCAGAGAATCTCCATCAGCCAGGGGCAGTACCCAGCAAACTCAGGGCATCTCCATCAGGCAGGGGCAGTGCCCAGAGACACCAGGTATTCTCCACCAGCCAGGGGCAGTACCCAGAGCATCTCCTCATCCAGGGGCAGTACCCAGAGAAGCCAGAGCATCTCCATCAGCCAGGGGCTGTGTCCAGAGAACCCAGGGCATCTCCATCAGCCAAGGGCAGTACCCAGAGACCCCAGAGCATCTCCATCAGCCAGGAGCAGTACCAGAGAACCCAGAGCACCTCCATCAGCCAGGGGCAGTGCCCAGAGACCCCAGAGCATCTCCATCAACCAGGGGAATTACCCAGAGACCCCAGCGCATCTCCATCAGCCAGGGGCAGTGCCCAGAGACCCCAGAGCATCTCCATCAGGCGGGGGTAGTACCCAGAGACCCCAGAGCATCTCCACCAGCCTGTGGCAATGTCCAGAGACCCCAGGTATTCTCCATCAGCCAGGGACAGTACCCAGAGAACCCAGAGCATCTCCATCAGCCAGGGGCAGTACCCAGAGACCCCCGGGCATCTCCATCAGCCAGGGGCAGCACCCAGAGACCCCAGGTATTCTCCATCAGCCAGGGGCAGCACCCAGAGATCCCAGGTATTCTCCATCAGCCAGGGGCAGTACCCAGAGACTGCAGGGCATCTCCATCAGCCAGGGGCAGTACCCAGAGATCACAGAGCATCTCCATCAGCCAGGGGCAGTACCCAGATACCCCAGGGCATCTCCATCAGCCAGGTGCAGTGCCCAGAGACCCCAGGGCATCTCCATCAGCCAGGGGCAGTCTCCATCAGCCAGGGGCAGTGCCCAGAGACCCCAGAGCATCTCCATCAGCCCAGGGGTAGTACCCAGAGACCCCAGGGCATCTCCATCAGCCAGGGGCAGTGCCCAGAGACCCCAGGGCAGTTCCCTCAGCCAGGGGCAGTGCCCAGAGACTCCAGGGCATCTCCATCAGCCAGGGGAAGCACCCAGAGACCCCAGGGCAGTTCCATCAGCCAGGGGCAGTACCCAGAGACCCCAGAGCATCCCCATCAGCCAGGGGCAGTGCCCAGAGAACCCAGAGCAACTCCATCAGCCAGGGGCAGTACCCAGAGGCCCCAGAGTATCCCCATCAGCTAGGGGCAGTACCCAAAGACCCCAGCGCATCTCCATCAGCCAGGGGCAGTACCCAGAGATCCCAGAGCATCCCCATCAGCCAGGGGCAGTACCCAGAGACCCCAGATCAACTCCATCAGCCAGGGGCACTACCCAGAGAACCCAGAGCATCTCCATCAGCCAGGGACAGTACCCTGAGACCCCATGGGAGTTCTGCCATCAGCCAAGGGCAGTACCCAGAGACCCCAGAGCCTCTCCATCAGCCAGGGACAGTGCCCAGAGTCCCCAGTGCAGTTCCCTCAGCCACGGGCAGTGCCCAGAGACCCCTGGGCAGTTCCCTCAGCCAGAGGCAGTGCCCAGAGACCCCAGTGCAGTTCCCTCAGCCAGGGGCAGTGCCCAGAGACCCCAGGGCAGTTCCATCAGGATAGGATATGATCTTGCATTCAAATTTCTACTTCATCTACAATGGGGAATGATGGGAGCAGCACCATTGCCTCACACCCTGCATTCAAGGTAAGGTTTGTCAGCACTTTAGGGCTCCTCCCTAACCTGTTAAAGAGGAGGTGTCTGCTACAGAGACCGGGCCACG
Source organism: Cetorhinus maximus (assembly GCF_964194155.1). Lineage (NCBI taxonomy): Eukaryota > Metazoa > Chordata > Chondrichthyes > Lamniformes > Cetorhinidae > Cetorhinus > Cetorhinus maximus. Next base: position 23,301 of record NW_027596524.1, read on the forward strand.
GGGTTGCGGAGGGTGGGTGTGGGTGCCCTGATTGAAGGGATGTGCAGTTAGTGTGCCGGACCCAGGGATTGAAGCATTTCTGGAGATCGAGCAGGAACTATCCACTTGAACCTGCCTTGCCTTTCGAAGTTATCCCTTCTACCTTGTGAACGTCCTTGGTTCTCTGCAGGTGACCCAAGCATTATTAAATTCCATTCAGCCGCTCCGAGAGTGGGATAATGTCCTCCCCTCCTGTTTTCACAGTGCTTCCTCTCGGAACTGGAGGGGTCACTGGAGCTTCTGTCGTCCATTCTGGTTCCAAATTGACTTTCCAAAGATGAGGCTCGAGTCTGTAGCCTGACCCCGGACAATGGACAGTCACTCCCGACACTGAAGCCATGCAAGCTGCAATCTTCCCCACTCCCATCAGTATAGTTTCATTCTGGGGAAAACCCACGGCTCTGGGCTTGTACTTTCCCACGTGTGGCTCTGAGGGACACCGCACCAACTTGGCATGGGTGAATCGTCCCACTCTAAGATGTCTGATGGTGGGTAATAGAAGGATAGGGGAATCGGCCAAGCTTTCAGCTGCGGGTGATCCAGTGAAACGGGCAGGTGAGAGTCGGTCTCCTTCCAGTCTAAGTAAGGCTTGGAAGCAGAGGCTTTCTCCCCCAGTTCACTGGTGCCTTTCACTGACATATATCCAGCCTCCAGCACAGGGTAGGGCCACCTCTCAACTGCAGCATGGCTGCCCTGGGCTGCTTTCTCAGAGGCCTGGGGCTGGTGGGGCTGAGTGGAATAATGGACGGCGTTTTCCTTGGACATTTCACAGCCCTGGGGTAAAAGGCATTTCTTGTCCCAGTCTCTCGGGTAGAATTTGCCCCATCGATCCCCAGCTCCCTTCCGCGTGAGCTGCAAAGGGGAAATGCTGAGGCTGCGATGTTCAGACGGGTGATACAGTCCATCATAGAGTTCAGGAAAGACATTAACCTTTCCCTTAAAGGAAGGACACGGGGAAGTGCTCGGGGGAGGCCGCACTGCATGGGATCCGATGGGCGACTGCTCAGCAGCTAACTCTGTGCCTCTGAATGATAGGTCCTGGGTTTCTGCTGGGGGTTTGGAATGATTGTGCCTGTCATAGAGCTTCAGTCCCACATCCCCTCCCTCGAGGGGATCATCCTGATGCTCCCATATTTTCCCACGGCAGTCTGCTGCTGCTTCCTTGCTGCCCAAGAACTTGATGCCAAGGTTTCTCAACTTGTGCTGGGAAAGGTTATGAATGTCCTCCAGGGGCGGCCCTCTGTTTCTCCATTCCCTCAGCTCCCTCCCCGGATTCCAACTCCCTGGGCTTGGTCCTTCCCCAGGGAAAGTCTCCCAGTGAGGAGCAGCCGGAGAATCTTTGTAAGCCTCCCAGATTTTCGCCAGTGAGTTGCTGCTGCTGTGCATCTGGCTGGGGAACGGAGGCGAAGCAACATTTGAAAAGAGATGTTTTTGTGACGTTGGAACCAGGCGTTTCGACTGGCTGGAGTCCTGATTCAGCACCTTCACTGCTCCTGGTCTGCGAGTCCACCCACTCTCCGATGGGCCCTTTGCAATCGTGGGACTTTGAAAGACGCTTGCAGTAACTTTGGCCGTTGCTAAATCGCTTGGATTTTGCCACAGCCAGGCATGCTGATGGCTGGGATGTTTGAAGGGAGAAACCTCCTCAGTTCCTGCACAGGCACCAGCTTGAGTTCCAGGAAACAAAGCGTTCCGCTTGGCCACTGTCTGTGGGCAGATTCCTGATAACTCCGGACTAGCTGTAAAGCATGCCAAAATATTTAGCCCGGCAAATCTATCGGTATCCAGCTTTCTGTTTGGAAGTCGATTCACCTGGTTATAAAACAAAGCAGGGCAAGCATGACAACCAAATTCCAAACAAATATCCGGTAAGAGAAAAGATTTCATTCAATGCTGAAAACCACAACACTCATTACAAAAAACCTCACATATTTACAGACTGCAAGGTTTTCACATCCACTCAAGCACCTGGGCCATACACCACCCAGCACCCACACGCCATCCTGCATTCCCGCACACTGTCACTACCTCACCACATGGGGACCATCAGCAGGGTATTGGGAATACCACACAGTGAGACTGTCTCTACCTCACCACACAGTTACCATCAGCAGGGTATTGGGAATATCACACAGTGAGACTGTCTATACCTCACCACACAGTGACCATCAGCAGGGTATTGGGAATACCACACAGTGAGACTGTCTCTACCTCACCACACAGTTACCATCAGCAGGGTATTGGGAATATCACACAGTGAGACTGTCTCTACCTCACCACACAGTGACAATCAGCAGGGTATTGGGAATATCACACAGTGAGACTGTCTCTACCTCACCACACAGTGACCATTAGCAGGGTATTGGGAATACCACACAGTGAGACTGTCTCTACCTCACCACATGGGGACCATCAGCAGGGTATTGGCAATACCACACAGTGAGACTGTCTCTACCTCACCACACAGTTACCATCAGCAGGGTATTGGGAATATCACACAGTGAGACTGTCTATACCTCACCACACAATGACCATCAGCAGGGTATTGGGGAATATCACACAGTGAGACTGTCTATCCCTCACCACACAGTGACCATCAGAAGGGTATTGGGAATGTCACACAGTGAGACTGTCTATACCTCACCACACAATGACCATCAGCAGGTTATTGGGGAATATCACACAGTGAGACTGTCTCTACTTCACCACACAGTGACCATCAGCAGGGTATTGGGGAATATCACACAGTGAGACTGTCTCTACCTCACCACACAGTGACCATCAGCAGGGTATTGGGGATTAGCACAGTGAGACTGTCTCTACCTCACCACACAGTGACCATCAGCAGGGTATTGGGGAATATCACAGTGAGACTGTCTCTACTTTACCACATACTGACCATCAGCAGGGTATTGGGGAATATCACACAGTGAGACTGTCTCTACTTCACCAGAGGGTGACCATCAGAAGGGTATTGGGAATATCAAACGGTGAGACTGTCTCTGCCTCACCACACAGTGACCATCAGGAGGGTATTGGGAATATCACACAGTGAGACTGTCTATCCCTCACCACAGAGTAACCATCAGCAGGGTATTGGGAATATCACACAGTGAGACTGTCACTACTTCCCCACACAGTGACTATCAGCAGGGTATTGGGAATATCAAACAGTGAGACTGTCTCTACCTCACCACACAGTGATAATCAGCAGGGTATTGGGGAATATCACACAGTGAGACTATCTTTACCTCACCACACAGTGACTATCAGCACGGTATTGGGGAATATCACACAGTGAGACTGTCTCTACCTCACCACACAGGGAAGATCAGCAGGGAATTGGGGAATATCACACAGTGAGACTGTCTCTACCTCTCCACACAGTGACCGTCAGCAGCGTATAGGGAATATCACACAGTGAGACTGTCTCCGCCTCACCACACATGGACCATCAGCAGGGTATTGGGGAATATCACAGTGAGACTGTCTCTACCTCACCACACAGTGACCATCAGCAGGGTATTGGGAATATCACACAGTGAGACTGTCTCTACTTCACCAGAGGGTGACCATCAGCAGGGTATTGGGAATATCACACAGTGAGACTGTCTCTGCCTCACCACACAGTGACGATCAGCAGGATATTGGGAATATCACACAGTGAGACTGTCTATCCCTCACCACACGGTGACCATCAGCAGGGTATTGGGAATATCACACAGTGAGACTGTCACTACCTCCCCACACAGTGACTATCAGCAGGGTATTGGGAATATCACACAGTGAGACTGTCTCTACCTCACCACACAGTGACCATCAGCAGGGTATTGGGAATATCACACAGTGAGACGATCTCTACCTCACCACACAGTGACTATCAGCACGGTATTGGGGAATATCACACAGTGAGACTGTCTCTACCTCACCACACAGTGACCAACAGCAGGGTATTGGGAATATCAGACAGTGAGACTGTCTCAACCTCACCACACAGTGACCATCAGCAGGGTATTGGGGAATATCACACAGTGAGACGGTCTCTACCTCACCACACAGTGACCATCAGAAGGGTATTGGGAATATCACACAGTGAGACTGTATCTACCTCACCACACAGTGACCATCAGCAGGGTATTGGGGAATAGCACAGTGAGACTGTCTCTACCTCACCACACAGTGACCATCAGCAGGGTATTGGGAATATCTCAGAGTGAGACAGTCACTCCCTCACCACACGGTGACCATCAGCAGGGTATTGGGAAATATCACACAGTGAGACTGTCTCTACCTCACCACACAGTGACCATCAGCAGGGTATTGGGAATATCACACAGTGAGACTGTCTCTCCCTCAGCACAAAGTGACCATCAGCAGGGTATTGGGGAATAGCACACTGAGAATGTCTCTACCTCACCACACAGTGACCATCTGCAGGGTATTGGAGAATAGCACAGTGAGAATGTCTCTACCTCACCACACAGTGACCATCAGCAGGGTATTGGGAATATCACACAGTGAGACTGTCTCTACCTCACCACACAGTGACCATCAGCAGAGTACTGGGAATATCACACAGTGAGACTGTCTCTACCTCACCACACAGTGACCATCAGCAGGGTATTGGGAATATCACACAGCGAGACTGTCACTACCTCCCCACACAGTGACTATCAGCAGGGTATTGGGAATAGCAAACAGTGAGACTGTCTCTACCTCACCACACAGTGACCATCAGCAGGGTATTGGGGAATATCACACAGTGAGACTATCTCTACCTCACTACACAGTGACTATCAGCACGGTATTGGGGAATATCACACAGTGAGACTGTCTCTACCTCACCACACAGGGAAGATCAGCAGGGTATTGGGGAATATCACACAGTGAGACTGTCTCCACCTCACCACACAGTGACCATCAGCAGCGTATTCGGAATATCACACAGTGAGACTGTCTCCGCCTCACCACACAGTGACCATCAGCAGGGTATTGGGGAATATCACACAGTGAGACTGTCTCTACCTCACCACACAGTGACCATCAGCAGGGTATTGGGGAATAGCACAGTGAGACTGTCTCTACCTCACCACACAGTGACCATCAGCAGGGTATTGGGAATATCACACAGTGAGACTGTCTCTACTTCACCAGAGGGTGACAAACAGAAGGGTATTGGGAATATCACACAGTGAGACTGTCTCTGCCTCACCACACAGTGACCATCAGCAGGGTATTAGGAATATCACACAGTGAGACTGTCTATCCCTCACCACAAGGTGACCATCAGCAGGGTATTGGGAATATCACACAGAGAGTCTGTCTATCCCACAACACACAGTGACCATCAGCAGGGTATTGGGAATATCACACAGTGAGACTGTCTCTACCTCACCACACAGTGACCATCAGCAGGGTATTGGGGAATATCACACAGTGAGACGATCTCTACCTCACCACACAGTGACTATCAGCACGGTATTGGGGAATATCACACAGTGAGACTGTCTCTACCTCACCACACAGTGACCATCAGCAGGCTATTGGGAATATCACACAGTGAGACTGTCTCAACCTCACCACACAGTGACCATCAGCAGGGTATTGGGGAATATCACACAGTGCGACTGTCACTGCCTCACCACACAGTGACCATTAGCAGGGTATTGGGGAATATCACACAGTGAGACTATCTCTACTTCACCACACAGTGACCATCAGACGGGTATAGGGAATATCACAAAGTGAGACTGTATCTACCTCACCACACAGTGACCATCAGCAGGGTATTGGGAAATATCACACAGTGAGACTGTCTCTACCTCACCACACAGTGACCATCAGCAGGGTATTGGGGATTAGCACAGTGAGACTGTCTCTACCTCACCACACAGTGACTCTCAGCAAGGTATTGGGAATATCACACAGTGAGACTGTCTATCCCTCACCACACGGTGACTATCAGCAGGGTATTGGGAATATCACACAGTGAGACTGTCTATCCCTCACCACACAGTGACCATCAGCAGGGTATTGGGAATATCACACAGTGAGACTGTCACTACCTCCCCACACAGTGACTATCAGCAGGGTATTGGGAATATCACACAGTGAGACTGTCTCTACCTCACCACACAGTGACCATCAGCAGGGTATTGGGGAATATCACACAGTGAGACGATCTCTACCTCACCACACAGTGACCATCAGCAGGGTATTGGGAATATCACACAGTGAGACTGTCTCTACCTCACCACACAGTGACCATCAGCAGGGTATTGGGGAATATCACACAGTGAGACTGTCACTGCCTCACCACACAGTGACCATCAGCAGGGTATTGGGGAATATCACACAGTGAGACTATCTCTACTTCACCACACAGTGACCATCAGAAGGGTATTGGGAATATCACAGAGTGAGACTGTCTCTACCTCACCACACCGTGACCATCAGCAGGGTATTGGGAATATCACACAGTGAGACTGTCTCTCCCTCACCACACAGCGACCATCAGCAGGGTATTGGGGAATAGCACAGTGAGAATGTCTCTACCTCATCACACAGTGACCAACAGTAGGGTATGGGGAATAGCACAGTGAGAATGTCTCTACCTCACCACACAGTGCCCATCTGCAGCGTATTGGGGAATAGCACAGTGAGAATGTCTCTACCTCACCACACAGTGACCATCAGCAGGGTATTGGGAATATCACACAGTGAGACTGTCTCAACCTCACCACACAGTGACCATCAGCAGAGTACTGGGAATATCACACAGTGAGACTGTCACTACCTCACCACACAGTGACCATCAGCAGGGCATTGGGGAATATCACACAGTGAGACGGTCGCTACCTCACCACACAGTCACCATGAGCAGGGTATTGGGAATATCACACAGTGAGACTATCTCCGACTCACCACACAGTGACCATCAGCAGGGTATTCGGAATATTAATCAGTGAGACTGTCTCTCCCTCACCACACACTGACCATCAGCAGCGTATTGGGAATATCACACAGTGAGACAGTCTCTACCTCACCACACAGTGACTCTCAGCAAGGTATTGGGAATATCACACAGTGAGACTGTCTCTACCTCACCACACAGTGACCATCAGCAGGGTATTGGGGAATATCACACAGTGAGACGATCTCTACCTCACCACACAGTGACTATCAGCACGGTATTGGGGAATATCACACAGTGAGACTGTCTCAACCTCACCACAGAGTGACCATCAGCAGGCTATTGGGAATATCACACAGTGAGACTGTCTCAACCTCACCACACAGTGACCATCAGCAGGGTATTGGGGAATATCACACAGTGAGACTATCTCTACTTCACCACACAGTGACCATCAGCAGGGTATTGGGAATATCACACAGTGAGACTGTCTCTCCCTCAGCACAAAGTGACCATCAGCAGGGTATTGGGGAATAGCACACTGAGAATGTCTCTACCTCACCACACAGTGACCAGCAGCAGGGTATTGGGGAATAGCACAGTGAGAATATCTCTACCTCACCACACAGTGACCATCAGCAGGGTATTGGGAATATCACACAGTGAGACTGTCTCTACCTCACCACACAGTGACCATCAGCAGAGTACTGGGAATATCACACAGTGAGACTGTCTCTACCTCACCACACAGTGACCATCAGCAGGGTATTGGGGAATATCACACAGTGAGACTGTCGCTACCTCACCACACAGTCACCATGAGCAGGGTATTGGGAATATCACACAGTGAGACTATCTCCGACTCACCACACAGTGACCATCAGCAGGGTATTCGGAATATTAATCAGTGAGACTGTCTCTCCCTCACCACACACTGACCATCAGCAGCGTATTGGGAATATCACACAGTGAGACGGTCTCCGCCTCACCACACAGTGACTATCAGCAGGGTATTGGGAATATCACACAGTGAGACTGTCTCTACCTCACCACACAGTGACTATCAGCAAGGTATTGGGAATATCGCACAGTGAGACTGTCTCTACCTCACCACACAGTGACTATCAGAAGGGTATTGGGAATATCACACAGTGAGACTGTCTCTACCTCACCACACAGTGACCATCAGCAGGGTATCGGGAATATCACACAGTGAGACTGTCTCTACCTCACCACACAGTGACCATCAGCAGGGTATTGGGGAATATCACACAGTGAGACTGTCTCTACCTCACCACACAGGGAAGACCAGCAGGGTATTGGGGAATATCGCACAGTGAGACTGTATCTACCTCACCACACTGTGACCATCAGCAGCGTATTGGGAATATCAAAAAGTGAGAATGTCTCCGCCTCACCACACATGGACCATCAGCAGGGTATTGGGGAATATCACAGTGAGACTGTCTATACTTTACCACACAGTGACCATCAGCAGGGTATTGGGGAATATCACACAGTGAGACTATCTCTACTTCACCACACAGCGACCATCAGAAGGGTATTGGGAATATCACAGAGTGAGACTGTATCTACCTCACCACACAGTGACCATCAGCAGGGTATTGGGAAATATCACACAGTGAGACTGTCCCTACCTCACCACACAGTGACCATCAGCAGGGTATTGGGGATTAGCACAGTGAGACTGTCTCTACCTCACCACACAGTGACCATCAGCAGGGTATTGGGAATATCACAGAGTGAGACAGACACTCCCTCACCACACGGTGACCATCAGCAGGGTATTGGGAAATATCACACAGTGAGACTGTCTCTACCTCACCACACAGTGACCATCAGCAGGGTATTGGGAATATTACACAGTGAGATTGTCTCTCCCTCACCACACAGTGACCAACAGCAGGGTATTGGGGAATAGCACAGTGAAAATGTCTCTACCTCATCACACAGTGACCATCAGCAGTGTATGGGGAATAGCACAGTGAGAATGTCTCTACCTCACCACACAGTCACCATCAGCAGGGTATTGGGAATATCACACAGTGAGACGGTCTCCACCTCACCACACAGTGACCATCTGCAGGGTATTGGGAATAGCACAGTGAGAATGTCTCTACCTCACCACACAGTGACCATCAGCAGGGTATTGGGAATATCACACAGTGAGACTATCTGTACCTCACCACACAGTGACTATCAGCAGAGTACTGGGAATATCACACAGTGAGACTGTCTCTACCTCACCACACAGTGACCATCAGCAGGGTATTGGGGAATATCACACAGTGAGACTGTCGCTACCTCACCACACAGTCACCATGAGCAGGGTATTGGGAATATCACACAGTGAGACTATCTCCGACTCACCACACAGTGACTATCAGCAGGGTATTGGGAATATCACACAGTGAGACTGTCTCTACCTCACCACACAGTGACGATCAGCCGGGTATTGGGAATATCACACAGTGAGACTGTCTCTCCCTCAGCACACAGTGACCATCAGCAGGGTATTGGGGAATAGCACAGTGAGAATGTCTCTACCTCACCACACAGTGACCATCACACAGTGAGACTGTATCTACCTCAACACACAGTGACTATCAGCAGGGTATTGGGAATATCACACAATGAGACTTTCTCTACCTCACCACACAGTGACCATCAGCAGGGTATTGGGGAATATCACACAGTAAGACTGACTCTACCTCACCACACAGTGACCATCAGCAGGGTATTGGGAATAACACACAGTGAGACTGTCACTACCTCACCACACAGTGACCATCAGCAGGGAATTGGGAATATCACAGTGAGACTGTCTCTTCTTCACCAGAAGGTGACCATCAGCAGAGTATTGGGAATATCACACAGTGAGACTGTCTCTGCCTCACCACACAGTGACCATCAGCAGGGTATTGGGAATATCACACAGTGAGACTGTCTATCCCTCACCACACAGTGACCATCAGCAGGGTATTGGGAATATCACACAGTGAGACTGACTCTACCTCCCCACACAGTGACTATCAGCAGGGTATTGGGAATACCAAACAGTGAGACTGTCTCTACCTCACCACACAGTGACAATCAGCAGGGTATTGGGAAAAATCACACAGTGAGACTATCTCTACCTCACTACACAGTGACTATCAGCACGGTATTGGGGAATATCACACAGTGAGACTGTCTCTGCCTCACCACACAGTGACCATCAGCAGGGTAATGGGGAATAGCACAGTGAGACTGTCTCTACCTCACCACACAGGGAAGATCAGCAGGGTATTGGGGAATATCACACAGTGAGACTGTCTCTACCTCACCACACAGTGACCATCAGCAGAGTATTGGGAATATCACACAGTGAGACTGTCTCCGACTCACCACACAGTGACCATCAGCAGGGTATGGGGGAATAGCACAGTGAGACTGTCTCTACCTCACCACACAGTGACTATCAGCAGGGTATTGGGGAATAGCACAGTGACACTGTCTCTACCTCACCACACAGTGACCATCAGCAGGGTACTGGGAATATCACACAGTGAGACTGTCTCTACTTCAGCAAAGGGTGAAAAACAGCAGGGTATTGGGAATATCACACAGTGAGACTGTCTCTGCCTCACCACACAGTGACCATCAGCAGGGTATTGGGAATATCACACAGTGAGACTGTCTATCCCACAACACACAGTGACCATCAGCAGGGTATTTGGAAAATCACACAGTGAGACTGTCTCTACCTCACCACACAGTGACCATCAGCAGGGTATTGGGGAATATAACACAGTGAGACGATCTCTACCTCACCACACAGTGACTATCAGCACGGTATTGGGGAATATCACACAGTGAGACTGTCTCTACCTCACCACACAGTGACCACCAGCAGGCTACTGGGAATATCACACAGTGAGACTGTCTCAACCTCACCACACAGTGACCATCAGCAGGGTATTGGGGAATATCACACAGTGAGACTGTCACTGCCTCACCACACAGTGACCATTAGCAGGGTATTGGGGAATATCACACAGTGAGACTATCTCTACTTCACCACACAGTCACCATCAGAAGGGTATAGGGAATATCACAGAGTGAGACTGTATCTACCTCACCACACAGTGACCATCAGCAGGGTATTGGGAAATATCACACAGTGAGACTGTCTCTACCTCACCACACAGTGACCATCAGCAGGGTATTGGAGATTAGCACAGTGAGACTGTCTCTACCTCACCACACAGTGACCAGCAGCAGGGTATTGGGAATATCACAGAGTGAGACAGTCACTCCCTCACCACACGGTGACCATCAGCAGGGTATTGGGAATATCACACAGTGAGACTGTCTCGACCTCACCACAGAGTGACCATCAGCAGGGTATTGGGAATATCACACAGTGAGACTGTCTCTCCCTCACCACACAGTGACCATCAGAAGGGTATTGGGGATTAGCACAGTGAGACAGTCTCTACCTCACCACACGGTGACCATCAGCAGGGTATTGGGAAATATCACACAGTGAGACTGTCTCTACCTCACCACACAGTGACCATCAGTAGGGTACTGGGAAATATCACACAGTGAGACAGTCTCTACCTCACCACACAGTGACCATCAGCAGGGTATTGGGGAATAGCACAATGAGACTGTCTCTACCTCACCACACAGTGACCATCAGCAGGGTATGGGGAATATCACAGAGTGAGACAGTCACTCCCTCACCACACGGTGACCATCAGCAGGGTATTGGGCAGTATCACACAGTGAGACTGTCCCTACCTCACCACACAGTGACCATCAACAGGGTATTGGGGAATAACACAGTCAGAATGTCTCTACTTCACCACAGTGACCATCAGCAGGGTATTGGGAATATCACACAGTGAGACTGTCTCTACCTCACCACACAGTGACCATCAGCAGGGTGTTGGGAATATCACACAGTGAGACTGTCTATCCCTCAGCACACAGTGACCATCAGCAGGGTATTGGGAATATCACACAGTGAGACTGTCTATCCCTCACCACACAGTGACCATCAGCAGGGTATAGGGAATAACACACAGTGAGACTGTCACTACCACCCCACACAGTGACTATCAGCAGGGTATTGGGAATATCAAACAGTGAGACTGTCTCAACCTCACCACACAGTGACCATCAGCAGGGTATTGGGGAATATCACACAGTGAGACTATCTCTACCTCACTACACAGTGACTATCAGCACGGTATTGGGGAATATCACACAGTGAGACTGTCTCTACCTCACCACACAGGGAAGATCAGCAGGGTATTGGGGAATATCACACAGTGAGACTGTCTCTACCTCACCACACAGTGACCATCAGCAGCGTATTCGGAATATCACACAGTGAGACTGTCTCCGCCTCACCGCACAGTGACCATCAGCAGGGTATTGGGGAATATCACACAGTGAGACTGTCTCCGCCTCACCACACAGTGACCATCAGCAGGGTATTGGGGAATATCACACAGTGAGACTGTCTCTACCTCACCACACAGTGACCATCAGCAGGGTATTGGGAATATCACACAGTGAGACTGTCTCTCCCTCAGCACAAAGTGACCATCAGCAGGGTATTGGGGAATAGCACACTGAGAATGTCTCTACCTCACCACACAGTGACCAGCAGCAGGGTATTGGGGAATAGCACAGTGAGAATATCTCTACCTCACCACACAGTGACCATCAGCAGGGTATTGGGAATATCACACAGTGAGACTGTCTCTACCTCACCACACAGTGACCATCAGCAGAGTACTGGGAATATCACACAGTGAGACTGTCTCTACCTCACCACACAGTGACCATCAGCAGGGTATTGGGGAATATCACACAGTGAGACTGTCGCTACCTCACCACACAGTCACCATGAGCAGGGTATTGGGAATATCACACAGTGAGACTATCTCCGACTCACCACACAGTGACCATCAGCAGGGTATTCGGAATATTAATCAGTGAGACTGTCTCTCCCTCACCACACACTGACCATCAGCAGCGTATTGGGAATATCACACAGTGAGACGGTCTCCGCCTCACCACACAGTGACTATCAGCAGGGTATTGGGAATATCACACAGTGAGACTGTCTCTACCTCACCACACAGTGACTATCAGCAAGGTATTGGGAATATCGCACAGTGAGACTGTCTCTACCTCACCACACAGTGACTATCAGAAGGGTATTGGGAATATCACACAGTGAGACTGTCTCTACCTCACCACACAGTGACCATCAGCAGGGTATCGGGAATATCACACAGTGAGACTGTCTCTACCTCACCACACAGTGACCATCAGCAGGGTATTGGGGAATATCACACAGTGAGACTGTCTCTACCTCACCACACAGGGAAGACCAGCAGGGTATTGGGGAATATCGCACAGTGAGACTGTATCTACCTCACCACACTGTGACCATCAGCAGCGTATTGGGAATATCAAAAAGTGAGAATGTCTCCGCCTCACCACACATGGACCATCAGCAGGGTATTGGGGAATATCACAGTGAGACTGTCTATACTTTACCACACAGTGACCATCAGCAGGGTATTGGGGAATATCACACAGTGAGACTATCTCTACTTCACCACACAGCGACCATCAGAAGGGTATTGGGAATATCACAGAGTGAGACTGTATCTACCTCACCACACAGTGACCATCAGCAGGGTATTGGGAAATATCACACAGTGAGACTGTCCCTACCTCACCACACAGTGACCATCAGCAGGGTATTGGGGATTAGCACAGTGAGACTGTCTCTACCTCACCACACAGTGACCATCAGCAGGGTATTGGGAATATCACAGAGTGAGACAGACACTCCCTCACCACACGGTGACCATCAGCAGGGTATTGGGAAATATCACACAGTGAGACTGTCTCTACCTCACCACACAGTGACCATCAGCAGGGTATTGGGAATATTACACAGTGAGATTGTCTCTCCCTCACCACACAGTGACCAACAGCAGGGTATTGGGGAATAGCACAGTGAAAATGTCTCTACCTCATCACACAGTGACCATCAGCAGTGTATGGGGAATAGCACAGTGAGAATGTCTCTACCTCACCACACAGTCACCATCAGCAGGGTATTGGGAATATCACACAGTGAGACGGTCTCCACCTCACCACACAGTGACCATCTGCAGGGTATTGGGAATAGCACAGTGAGAATGTCTCTACCTCACCACACAGTGACCATCAGCAGGGTATTGGGAATATCACACAGTGAGACTATCTGTACCTCACCACACAGTGACTATCAGCAGAGTACTGGGAATATCACACAGTGAGACTGTCTCTACCTCACCACACAGTGACCATCAGCAGGGTATTGGGGAATATCACACAGTGAGACTGTCGCTACCTCACCACACAGTCACCATGAGCAGGGTATTGGGAATATCACACAGTGAGACTATCTCCGACTCACCACACAGTGACTATCAGCAGGGTATTGGGAATATCACACAGTGAGACTGTCTCTACCTCACCACACAGTGACGATCAGCCGGGTATTGGGAATATCACACAGTGAGACTGTCTCTCCCTCAGCACACAGTGACCATCAGCAGGGTATTGGGGAATAGCACAGTGAGAATGTCTCTACCTCACCACACAGTGACCATCACACAGTGAGACTGTATCTACCTCAACACACAGTGACTATCAGCAGGGTATTGGGAATATCACACAATGAGACTTTCTCTACCTCACCACACAGTGACCATCAGCAGGGTATTGGGGAATATCACACAGTAAGACTGACTCTACCTCACCACACAGTGACCATCAGCAGGGTATTGGGAATAACACACAGTGAGACTGTCACTACCTCACCACACAGTGACCATCAGCAGGGAATTGGGAATATCACAGTGAGACTGTCTCTTCTTCACCAGAAGGTGACCATCAGCAGAGTATTGGGAATATCACACAGTGAGACTGTCTCTGCCTCACCACACAGTGACCATCAGCAGGGTATTGGGAATATCACACAGTGAGACTGTCTATCCCTCACCACACAGTGACCATCAGCAGGGTATTGGGAATATCACACAGTGAGACTGACTCTACCTCCCCACACAGTGACTATCAGCAGGGTATTGGGAATACCAAACAGTGAGACTGTCTCTACCTCACCACACAGTGACAATCAGCAGGGTATTGGGAAAAATCACACAGTGAGACTATCTCTACCTCACTACACAGTGACTATCAGCACGGTATTGGGGAATATCACACAGTGAGACTGTCTCTGCCTCACCACACAGTGACCATCAGCAGGGTAATGGGGAATAGCACAGTGAGACTGTCTCTACCTCACCACACAGGGAAGATCAGCAGGGTATTGGGGAATATCACACAGTGAGACTGTCTCTACCTCACCACACAGTGACCATCAGCAGAGTATTGGGAATATCACACAGTGAGACTGTCTCCGACTCACCACACAGTGACCATCAGCAGGGTATGGGGGAATAGCACAGTGAGACTGTCTCTAACTCACCACACAGTGACTATCAGCAGGGTATTGGGGAATAGCACAGTGACACTGTCTCTACCTCACCACACAGTGACCATCAGCAGGGTACTGGGAATATCACACAGTGAGACTGTCTCTACTTCAGCAAAGGGTGAAAAACAGCAGGGTATTGGGAATATCACACAGTGAGACTGTCTCTGCCTCACCACACAGTGACCATCAGCAGGGTATTGGGAATATCACACAGTGAGACTGTCTATCCCACAACACACAGTGACCATCAGCAGGGTATTTGGAAAATCACACAGTGAGACTGTCTCTACCTCACCACACAGTGACCATCAGCAGGGTATTGGGGAATATAACACAGTGAGACGATCTCTACCTCACCACACAGTGACTATCAGCACGGTATTGGGGAATATCACACAGTGAGACTGTCTCTACCTCACCACACAGTGACCACCAGCAGGCAACTGGGAATATCACACAGTGAGACTGTCTCAACCTCACCACACAGTGACCATCAGCAGGGTATTGGGGAATATCACACAGTGAGACTGTCACTGCCTCACCACACAGTGACCATTAGCAGGGTATTGGGGAATATCACACAGTGAGACTATCTCTACTTCACCACACAGTCACCATCAGAAGGGTATAGGGAATATCACAGAGTGAGACTGTATCTACCTCACCACACAGTGACCATCAGCAGGGTATTGGGAAATATCACACAGTGAGACTGTCTCTACCTCACCACACAGTGACCATCAGCAGGGTATTGGAGATTAGCACAGTGAGACTGTCTCTACCTCACCACACAGTGACCAGCAGCAGGGTATTGGGAATATCACAGAGTGAGACAGTCACTCCCTCACCACACGGTGACCATCAGCAGGGTATTGGGAATATCACACAGTGAGACTGTCTCGACCTCACCACAGAGTGACCATCAGCAGGGTATTGGGAATATCACACAGTGAGACTGTCTCTCCCTCACCACACAGTGACCATCAGAAGGGTATTGGGGATTAGCACAGTGAGACAGTCTCTACCTCACCACACGGTGACCATCAGCAGGGTATTGGGAAATATCACACAGTGAGACTGTCTCTACCTCACCACACAGTGACCATCAGTAGGGTACTGGGAAATATCACACAGTGAGACAGTCTCTACCTCACCACACAGTGACCATCAGCAGGGTATTGGGGAATAGCACAATGAGACTGTCTCTACCTCACCACACAGTGACCATCAGCAGGGTATGGGGAATATCACAGAGTGAGACAGTCACTCCCTCACCACACGGTGACCATCAGCAGGGTATTGGGCAGTATCACACAGTGAGACTGTCTCTACCTCACCACACAGTGACCATCAACAGGGTATTGGGGAATAACACAGTCAGAATGTCTCTACTTCACCACAGTGACCATCAGCAGGGTATTGGGAATATCACACAGTGAGACTGTCTCTACCTCACCACACAGTGACCATCAGCAGGGTGTTGGGAATATCACACAGTGAGACTGTCTATCCCTCAGCACACAGTGACCATCAGCAGGGTATTGGGAATATCACACAGTGAGACTGTCTATCCCTCACCACACAGTGACCATCAGCAGGGTATAGGGAATAACACACAGTGAGACTGTCACTACCACCCCACACAGTGACTATCAGCAGGGTATTGGGAATATCAAACAGTGAGACTGTCTCAACCTCACCACACAGTGACCATCAGCAGGGTATTGGGGAATATCACACAGTGAGACTATCTCTACCTCACTACACAGTGACTATCAGCACGGTATTGGGGAATATCACACAGTGAGACTGTCTCTACCTCACCACACAGGGAAGATCAGCAGGGTATTGGGGAATATCACACAGTGAGACTGTCTCTACCTCACCACACAGTGACCATCAGCAGCGTATTCGGAATATCACACAGTGAGACTGTCTCCGCCTCACCGCACAGTGACCATCAGCAGGGTATTGGGGAATATCACACAGTGAGACTGTCTCCGCCTCACCACACAGTGACCATCAGCAGGGTATTGGGGAATATCACACAGTGAGACTGTCTCTACCTCACCACACAGTGACCATCAGCAGGGTATTGGGGAATAGCACAGTGAGACTGTCTCTACCTCACCACACAGTGACCATCAGCAGGGTATTGGGAATATCACAAAGTGAGACTGTATATCCCTCACCACAAGGTGACCATCAGCAGGGTATTGGGAATATCACACAGTGAGACTGTCTCCACCTCACCACACAGTGACCATCAGCAGGCTATTGGGAATATCACACAGTGAGACTGTCTCAACCACACCACACAGTGACCATCAGCAGGGTATTGGGGAATATCGCACAGTGAGACTGTCACTGCCTCACCACACAGTGACCATTAGCAGGGTATTGGGGAATATCACAGAGTGAGACTATATCTACCTCACCACACAGTGACCATCAGCAGGGTATTGGGAAATATCACACAGTGAGACTGTCTCTACCTCACCACACAGTGACCATCAGCAGGGTATTGGGGAATAGCACAGTGAGAATGTCTCTACCTCACCACACAGTGACCATCAGCATGGTATTGGGAATATCACACAGTGAGACTGTCTCTACTTCACCAAAGGGTGAAAAACAGCAGGGTATTGGGAATATCACACAGTGAGACTGTCTCTGCCTCACCACACAGTGACCATCAGCAGGGTATTGGGAATATCACACAGTGAGACTGTCTATCCCACAACACACAGTGACCATCTGCAGGGTATTGGGAATAGCACAGTGAGAATGTCTCTACCTCACCACACAGTGACCATCAGCAGGGTATTGGGAATATCACACAGTGAGACTATCTGTACCTCACCACACAGTGACTATCAGCAGAGTACTGGGAATATCACACAGTGAGACTGTCTCTACCTCACAACACAGTGACCATCAGCAGGGTATTGGGGAATATCACACAGTGAGACTGTCGCTACCTCACCACACAGTCACCATGAGCAGGGTATTGGGAATATCACACAGTGAGACTATCTCCGACTCACCACACAGTGACTATCAGCAGGGTATTGGGAATATCACACAGTGAGACTGTCTCTACCTCACCACACAGTGACCATCAGCCGGGTATTGGGAATATCACACAGTGAGACTGTCTCTCCCTCAGCACACAGTGACCATCAGCAGGGTATTGGGGAATAGCACAGTGAGAATGTCTCTACCTCACCACACAGTGACCATCACACAGTGAGACTGTATCTACCTCAACACACAGTGACTATCAGCAGGGTATTGGGAATATCACACAATGAGACTTTCTCTACCTCACCACACAGTGACCATCAGCAGGGTATTGGGGAATATCACACAGTAAGACTGACTCTACCTCACCACACAGTGACCATCAGCAGGGTATTGGGAATAACACACAGTGAGACTGTCACTACCTCACCACACAGTGACCATCAGCAGGGAATTGGGAATATCACAGTGAGACTGTCTCTTCTTCACCAGAAGGTGACCATCAGCAGAGTATTGGGAATATCACACAGTGAGACTGTCTCTGCCTCACCACACAGTGACCATCAGCAGGGTGTTGGGAATATCACACAGTGAGACTGTCTATCCCTCAGCACACGGTGACCATCAGCAGGGTATTGGGAATATCACACAGTGAGACTGTCTATCCCTCACCACACAGTGACCATCAGCAGGGTATTGGGAATATCACACAGTGAGACTGACTCTACCTCCCCACACAGTGACTATCAGCAGGGTATTGGGAATACCAAACAGTGAGACTGTCTCTACCTCACCACACAGTGACAATCAGCAGGGTATTGGGAAAAATCACACAGTGAGACTATCTCTACCTCACTACACAGTGACTATCAGCACGGTATTGGGGAATATCACACAGTGAGACTGTCTCTGCCTCACCACACAGTGACCATCAGCAGGGTATTGGGGAATAGCACAGTGAGACTGTCTCTACCTCACCAAACAGGGAAGATCAGCAGGGTATTGGGGAATATCACACAGTGAGACTGTCTCTACCTCACCACACAGTGACCATCAGCAGAGTATTGGGAATATCACACAGTGAGACTGTCTCCGACTCACCACACAGTGACCATCAGCAGGGTATGGGGGAATATCACACAGTGAGACTGTCTCTACCTCACCACACAGTGACTATCAGCAGGGTATTGGGGAATAGCACAGTGAGACTGTCTCTACCTGACCACACAGTGACCATCAGCAGGGTACTGGGATTATCACACAGTGAGACTGTCTGTACTTCAGCAAAGGGTGAAAAACAGCAGGGTATTGGGAATATCACACAGTGAGACTGTCTCTGCCTCACCACACAGTGACCATCAGCAGGGTATTGGGAATATCACACAGTGAGACTGTCTATCCCACAACACACAGTGACCATCAGCAGGGTATTTGGAAAATCACACAGTGAGACTGTCTCTACCTCACCACACAGTGACCATCAGCAGGGTATTGGGGAATATAACACAGTGAGACGATCTCTACCTCACCACACAGTGACTATCAGCACGGTATTGGGGAATATCACACAGTGAGACTGTCTCTACCTCACCACACAGTGACCACCAGCAGGCTACTGGGAATATCACACAGTGAGACTGTCTCAACCTCACCACACAGTGACCATCAGCAGGGTATTGGGGAATATCACACAGTGAGACAGTCACTGCCTCACCACACAGTGACCATTAGCAGGGTATTGGGGAATATCACACAGTGAGACTATCTCTACTTCACCACACAGTCACCATCAGAAGGGTATAGGGAATATCACAGAGTGAGACTGTATCTACCTCACCACACAGTGACCATCAGCAGGGTATTGGGAAATATCACACAGTGAGACTGTCTCTACCTCACCACACAGTGACCAGCAGCAGGGTATTGGGAATATCACAGAGTGAGACAGTCACTCCCTCACCACACGGTGACCATCAGCAGGGTATTGGGAATATCACACAGTGAGACTGTCTCGACCTCACCACAGAGTGACCATCAGCAGGGTATTGGGAATATCACACAGTGAGACTGTCTCTCCCTCACCACACAGTGACCATCAGAAGGGTATTGGGGATTAGCACAGTGAGACAGTCTCTACCTCACCACACGGTGACCATCAGCAGGGTATTGGGAAATATCACACAGTGAGACTGTCTCTACCTCACCACACAGTGACCATCAGTAGGGTACTGGGAAATATCACACAGTGAGACAGTCTCTACCTCACCACACAGTGACCATCAGCAGGGTATTGGGGAATAGCACAATGAGACTGTCTCTACCTCACCACACAGTGACCATCAGCAGGGTATGGGGAATATCACAGAGTGAGACAGTCACTCCCTCACCACACGGTGACCATCAGCAGGGTATTGGGCAGTATCACACAGTGAGACTGTCTCTACCTCACCACACAGTGACCATCAACAGGGTATTGGGGAATAACACAGTCAGAATGTCTCTACTTCACCACACAGTGACCATCAGCAGGGTATTGGGAATATCACACAGTGAGACTGTCTCTACCTCACCACACAGTGACCATCAGCAGGGTGTTGGGAATATCACACAGTGAGACTGTCTATCCCTCAGCACACGGTGACCATCAGCAGGGTATTGGGAATATCACACAGTGAGACTGTCTATCCCTCACCACACAGTGACCATCAGCAGGGTATTGGGAATAACACACAGTGAGACTGTCACTACCACCCCACACAGTGACTATCAGCAGGGTATTGGGAATATCAAACAGTGAGACTGTCTCAACCTCACCACACAGTGACCATCAGCAGGGTATTGGGGAATATCACACAGTGAGACTATCTCTACCTCACTACACAGTGACTATCAGCACGGTATTGGGGAATATCACACAGTGAGACTGTCTCTACCTCACCACACAGGGAAGATCAGCAGGGTATTGGGGAATATCACACAGTGAGACTGTCTCTACCTCACCACACAGTGACCATCAGCAGCGTATTCGGAATATCACACAGTGAGACTGTCTCCGCCTCACCGCACAGTGACCATCAGCAGGGTATTGGGGAATATCACACAGTGAGACTGTCTCCGCCTCACCACACAGTGACCATCAGCAGGGTATTGGGGAATATCACACAGTGAGACTGTCTCTACCTCACCACACAGTGACCATCAGCAGGGTATTGGGGAATAGCACAGTGAGACTGTCTCTACCTCACCACACAGTGACCATCAGCAGGGAATTGGGAATATTACACAGTGAGACTGTCTCCACTTCACCAGAGGGTGACAAACAGCAGGGTATTGGGAATATCACACAGTGAGACTGTCTCTGCCTCACCACACAGTGACCATCAGCAGGGTATTGGGAATATCACAAAGTGAGACTGTATATCCCTCACCACAAGGTGACCATCAGCAGGGTATTGGGAATATAACACAGTGAGACTGTCTCTACCTCACCACACAGTGACCATCAGCAGGCTATTGGGAATATCACACAGTGAGACTGTCTCAACCACACCACACAGTGACCATCAGCAGGGTATTGGGGAATATCACACAGTGAGACTGTCACTGCCTCACCACACAGTGACCATTAGCAGGGTATTGGGGAATATCACAGAGTGAGACTATATCTACCTCACCACACAGTGACCATCAGCAGGGTATTGGGAAATATCACACAGTGAGACTGTCTCTACCTCACCACACAGTGACCATCAGCAGGGTATTGGGGAATAGCACAGTGAGAATGTCTCTACCTCACCACACAGTGACCATCAGCAGGGTATTGGGAATATCACACAGTGAGACTGTCTCTACTTCACCAAAGGGTGAAAAACAGCAGGGTATTGGGAATATCACACAGTGAGACTGTCTCTGCCTCACCACACAGTGACCATCAGCAGGGTATTGGGAATATCACACAGTGAGACTGTCTATCCCACAACACACAGTGACCATCAGCAGGGTATTTGGAAAATCACACAGTGAGACTGTCTCTACCTCACCACACAGTGACCATCAGCAGGCTACTGGGAATATCACACAGTGAGACTGTCTCAACCTCACCACACAGTGACCATCAGCAGGGTATTGGGGAATATCACACAGTGAGACTGTCACTGCCTCACCACACAGTGACCATTAGCAGGGTATTGGGGAATATCAGACAGTGAGACTATCTCTACTTCACCACACAGTGACCATCAGAAGGGTATAGGGAATATCACAGAGTGAGACTGTATCTACCTCACCACACAGTGACCATCTGCAGGGTATTGGGAAATATCACACAGTGAGACTGTCTCTACCTCACCACACAGTGACCATCAGCAGGGTATTGGGAAATATCACACAGTGAGACTGCCTCTACCTCACCACACAGTGACCATCAGCAGGGTATTGGGAATATCACACAGTGAGATTGTCTCTCCCTCACCACACAGGGAAGACCAGCAGGGTTTTGGGGAATATCGCACAGTGAGACTGTCTCTACCTCACCACACAGTGACCATAAGCAGCGTATTGGGGATATCACACAGTGAGACTGTCTCCGCCTCACCACACATGGACCATCAGCAGGGTATTGGGGAATATCACAGTGAGACTGTCTATACTTTACAACACAGTGACCATCAGCAGGGTATTGGGGAATATCACACAGTGAGACTATCTCTACTTCACCACACAGTGACCATCAGAAGGGTATTGGGAATATCACAGAGTGAGACTGTGTCTACCTCACCACACAGTGACCATCAGCAGGGTATTGGGAAATATCACACAGTGAGACTGTCTCTACCTCACCACACAGTGACCGTCAGCAGGGTATTGGGGATTAGCACAGTGAGACTGTCTCTACCTCACCACACAGTGACCATCAGCAGGGCATTGGGAATATCACAGAGCGAGACAGTCACTCCCTCACCACACGGTGACCATCAGCAGGGTATTGGGAAATATCACACAGTGAGACTGTCTCTACCTCACCACACAGTGACCATCAGCAGGGTATTGGGAATGTCACACAGTGAGATTGTCTCTCCCTCACCACACAGTGACCAACAGCAGGGTATTGGGGAATAGCACAGTGAAAATGTCTCTACCTCATCAGACAGTGAACATCAGCAGGGTATGGGGAATAGAAGAGTGAGAATGTCTCTAACTCACCACACAGTGACCATCAGCAGGGTATTGGGAATATCACACAGTGAGACGGTATCCACCTCACCACACAGTGACCATCAGAAGGGTATTGGGAATATCACAGAGTGAGACTGTATCTACCTCACCACACAGTGACCATCAGCAGCGTACTGGGAAATATCACACAGTGAGAGTGTCTCTACCTCACCACACAGTGACCATCAGCAGGGTATTGGGGAATAGCACAGTGAGACTGTCGCTACCTCACCACACAGTGACCATCAGCAGGGTATTGGGAATATCACAGAATGAGACAGTCACTCCCTCACCACACGGTGACCATCAGCAGGGTATTGGGAAATATCACACAGTGAGACTGTCTCTACCTCACCACACAGTGACCATCAGCAGGGTATTGGGAATATCACACAGTGAGACTGTCTCTCCCTCAGCACACAGTGACCATCAGCAGGGTATTGGGGAATAAAACAGTGAGAATGTCTCTACCTCACCACACAGTGACCATCACACAGTGAGACTGTATCTACCTCAACACACAGTGACTATCAGCAGGGTATTGGGGAATATCACACAGTGAGACTGTCTCTACCTCACCACACAGTGACCATCAGCAGGGTATTGGGGAATATCACAGTGAGACTGTCTCTACCTCACCACACAGTGACCATCAGCAGGGTATTGGGAATATCACACAGTGAGACTGTCTCAACTTCACCAGAGGGTGACAAACAGCAGGGTATTGGGAATATCACACAGAGAGACTGTCTCTGTCTCACCACACAGTGATCATCAGCAGGGTATTGGGAATATCACATAGTGAGACTGTCTATCCCTCACCACAAGGTGACCATCAGCAGGGTATTGGGAATATCACACAGTGAGACTGTCTATCCCTCACCACACAGTGACCATCAGCAGGGTATTGGGAATATCACACAGTGAGACTGTCTATCCCTCACCACACAGTGACCATCAGCAAGGTATTGGGAATATCACACAGTGAGACTGTCACTACCTCACCACACAGTCACCATGAGCAGGGTATTGGGAATATCACACAGTGAGACTATCTCCGACTCACCACACAGTGACCATCAGCAGGGTATTCTGAATATTAATCAGTGAGACTGTCTCTCCCACACCACACACTGACCATCAGCAGCGTATTGGGAATATCACACAGTGAGACTGTCTCCGCCTCACCACACAGTGACTATCAGCAGGGAATTGGGAATATCACACAGTGAGACTGTCTCTACCTCACCACACAGTGACTATCAGCAAGGTATTGGGAAAATCACACAGTGAGACTGTCTCTACCTCACCACACAGTGACTATCAGCAGGGTATTGGGAATATCACACAGTGAGACTGTCTCTACCTCACCACACAGTGACCATCAGCCGGGTATTGGGAATATCACACAGTGAGACTGTCTCTACCTCACCACACAGTGACAATCAGCAGGGTATTGGGGAATATCACACAGTGAGACTGTCTCTACCTCACCACACAGGGAAGACCAGCAGGGTTTTGGGGAATATCGCACAGTGAGACTGTCTCTACCTCACCACACAGTGACCATCAGCAGCGTATTGGGAATATCACACAGTGAGACTGTCTCCGCCTCACCACACATGGACCATCAGCAGGGTATTGGGGAATATCACAGTGAGACTCTCTATACTTTACCACACAGTGACCATCAGCAGGGTATTGGGGAATATCACACAGTGAGACTATCTCTACTTCACCACACAGTGACCATCAGAAGGGTATTGGGAATATCACAGAGTGAGACTGTATCTACCTCACCGCACAGTGACCATCAGCAGGGTATTGGGAAATATCACAAAGTGAGACTGTCTCTACCTCACCACACAGTGACCATCAGCAGGGTATTGGGCATTAGCACAGTGAGACTGTCTCTACCTCACCACACAGTGACCATCAGCAGGGTATTGGGAATATCACAGAGTGAGACAGTCACTCCCTCACCACACGGTGACCATCAGCAGGGTATTGGGAAATATCACACAGTGAGACTGTCTCAACCTCACCACACAGTGACCATCAGCAGGGTATTGGGAATATCACACAGTGAGATTGTCTCTCCCTCACCACACAGTGACCATCAGCAGGCTATTGGGAATATCACACAGTGAGACTGTCTCAACCTCACCACACAGTGACCATCAGCAGGGTATTGGGGAATATCACACAGTGAGACTGTCACTGCCTCACCACACAGTGACCATTAGCAAATTATTGGGGAATATCACACAGTGAGACAATGTCTACTTCACCACACAGTGACCATCAGAAGGGTATAGGGAATATCACAGAGTGAGACTGTATCTACCTCACCACACAGTGACCATCAGCAGGGTATTGGGGATTAGCACAGTGAGACTGTCTCTACCTCACCACACAGTGACCAGCAGCAGGGTATTGGGAATATCACAGAGTGAGACAATCACTCCCTCACCACACGGTGACCATCAGAAGGGTATTGGGAATATCACACAGTGAGACTGTCTCTACCTCACCACAGAGTGACCATCAGCAGGGTATTGGGAATATCACACAGTGAGACTGTCTCTCCCTCACCACACAGTGACCATCAGTAGGGTATTGGGGATTAGCACAGTGAGACTATCTCTACCTCACCACACGGTGACCATCAGCAGGGTATTGGGAAATATCACACAGTGAGACTGTCTCTACCTCACCACACAGTGACCATCAGCAGGGTACTGGGAAATATCACACAGTGAGACTGTCTCTACCTCACCACACAGTGACCATCAGCAGGGTATTGGGGAATAGCAAAATGAGACTGTCTCTACCTCACCACACAGTGACCATCAGCAGGGTATGGGGAATATCACAGAGTGAGACAGTCACTCCCTCAACACACGGTGACCATCAGCAGGGTATTGCGGAGTATCAAACAGTGAGACTGTCTCTACCTCACCACACAGTGACCATCAGCAGGGTATTGGGAATATCACACAGTGAGACTGTATCTACCTCACCACACAGTGACCATCAGAAGGGTATTGGGCAATATCACACAGTGAGACTGTCTCTACCTCACCACACAGTGACCATCAGCAGGGTGTTGGGAATATCACACAGTGAGACTGCCTATCCCTCAGCACACGGTGAACATCAGCAGGGTATTGGGGAATAGCACAGTGAGAATGTCTCTACCTCACCACACAGTGACCATCAGCAGGGTATTGGGAATATCACACAGTGAGACTGCCTATCCCTCAGCACACGGTGACCATCAGCAGGGTATTGGGAATATCACACACTGAGACTGTCTATCCCTCACCACACAGTGACAATCAGCAGGGTATTGGGAATAACACACAGTGAGACTGTCACTACCACCCCACACAGTGACTATCAGCAGGGTATTGGGAAGATCAAACAATGAGACTGTCTCTACCTCACCACACAGTGACCATCAGCAGGGTATTGGGGAATATCACACAGTGAGACTGTCTCTACCTCACTACACAGTGACTATCAGCACGGTATTGGGGAATATCAAACAGTGAGACTGTCTCTACCTCACCACACAGGGTAGATCAGCAGGGTATTGGGGAATATCACACAGTGAGACTGTCTCTACCTCACCACACAGTGACCATCAGCAGCGTATTCGGAATATCACACAGTGAGACTGTCTACGCCCCACCACACAGTGACCATCAGCAGGGTATGGGGGAATATCACACAGTGAGACTGTCTCTACCTCACCACACAGTGACCATCAGCAGGGTATTGGGGAATAGCACAGTGAGACTGTCTCTACCTCACCACACAGTGACCATCAGCAGGGTATTGGGAATATCACACAGTGAGACTGTCTCTACCTCACCACACAGTGACCATGAGCAGGGTATTGGGAATATCACACATTGAGACTATCTCCGACTCACCACACAGTGACCATCAGCAGGGTATTCGGAATATTAATCAGTGAGACTGTCTCCGCCTCACCACACAGTGACTATCAGCAGGGTATTGGGAATATCACACAGTGAGACTGTCTCTACCTCACCACAGTGACTATCAGCAAGGTATTGGGAAAATCACACAGTGAGACTGTCTCTACCTCACCACACAGTGACTATCAGCAGGGTATTGGGAATATCACACAGTGAGACTGTCTCTACCTCACCACACAGTGACCATCAGCCGTGTATTGGGAATATCACACAGTGAGACTGTCTCTACCTCTCCACACAGTGACCATCAGCAGGGTATTGGGAATATCACACAGTGAGACTGTCTCTACCTCTCCACACAGTGACCATCAGCAGCGTATTGGGAATATCACACAGTGAGACTGTCTCCGCCTCACCACACATGGACCATCAGCAGGGTGTTGGGGAATATCACAGTGAGACTGTCTATACTTTACCACACAGTGACCATCAGCAGGGTATTGGGGAATATCACACAGTGAGACTATCTCTACTTCACCACACAGTGACCATCAGAAGGGTATTGGGAATATCACAGAGTGAGACTGTATCTACCTCACCACACAGTGACCATCAGCAGGGTATTGGGAAATATCACAAAGTGAGACTGTCTCTAGCTCACCACACAGTGACCATCAGCAGGGTATTGGGAATATCACACAGTGAGACTGTCTCTACCTCACCACACAGTGACCATCAGCAGGGTGTTGGGAATATCACAGAGTGAGACAGTCACTCCCTCACCACACGGTGACCATCAGCAGGGTATTGGGAAATATCACACAGTGAGACTGTCTCAACCTCACCACACAGTGACCATCAGCAGGGTATTGGGAATATCACAAAGTGAGATTGTCTCTCCCTCACCACACAGTGACCATCAGCAGGCTATTGGGAATATCACACAGTGAGACTGTCTCAACCTCACCACACAGTGACCATCAGCAGGGTATTGGGGAATATCACACAGTGAGACTGTCACTGCCTCACCACACAGTGACCATTAGCAGGGTATTGGGGAATATCACACAGTGAGACAATGTCTACTTCACCACACAGTGACCATCAGAAGGGTATAGGGAATAACAGAGAGTGAGACTGTATCTACCTCACCACACAGTGACCATCAGCAGGGTATTGGGGAATAGCACAATGAGACTGTCTCTACCTCACCACACAGTGACCTTCAGCAGGGTATGGGTAATATCACAGAGTGAGACAGTCACTCCCTCACCACACGGTGACCATCAGCAGGGTACTGGGGAGTATCACATAGTGAGACTGTCTCTACCTCACCACACAGTGACCATCAGCAGGGTATTGGGAATATCACACAGTGAGACTGCATCTCCCTCAGCACACAGTGACCATCAGCAGGGTATTGGGGAATAGCACAGTGAGAATGTCTCTACCTCACCACACAGTGACCATCAGCAGGGTATTGGGAATATCACACAGTGAGACTGTCTCTACCTCACCACACAGTGACCATCAGCAGGGCGTTGGGAATATCACACAGTGAGACTGTCTATCCCTCAGCACACGGTGACCACCAGCAGGGTATTGGGAATATCACACAGTGAGACTGTCTATCCCTCACCACACAGTGACCATCAGCAGGGTATTGGGAATAACACACAGTGAGACTGTCACTACCACCCCACACAGTGACTATCAGCAGGGTATTAGCAATATCAAACAGTGAGACTGTCTCTACCTCACCACACAGTGACCATCAGCACGGTATTGGGGAATATCACACAGTGAGACTGTCTCTACCTCACCACACAGGGAAGATCAGCAGGGTATTGGGGAATATCACACAGTGAGACTGTCTCTACCTCACCACACAGTGACCATCAGCAGCGTATTCAGAATATCACACAGTGAGATTGTCTCCGCCTCACCACACAGTGACAATCAGCAGGGAATTGGGGAATATCACACAGTGAGACTTTCTCTACCTCACCACACAGTGACCATCAGCAGGGTATTGGGGAATAGCACAGTGAGACTGTCTCTACCTCACCACTCAGTGACCATCAGCAAGGTATTGGGGAATAGCACAGTGAGAATGTCTCTACCTCACCACAGAGTGACCATCAGCAGCGTATTGGGAATATCACACAGTGAGACTGTCTCCGCCTCACCACACAGTGACCATCAGCAGGGTATTGGGGAATATCACACAGTGAGACTGTCTCTACCTCACCACACAGTGACCATCAGCAGGGTATTGGGGAATAGCACAGTGAGACTGTCTCTACCTCACCACACAGTGACCATCAGCAGGGTATTGGGAATATCACACAGTGAGACTGTCTCGACTTCACCAGAGGGTGAAAAACAGCAGGGTATTGGGAATATCACACAGTGAGACTGTCTCTGCCTCACCACACAGTGACCACCTGCAGGGTATTGGGAATATCACACAGTGAGACTGTCTATCCCTCACCACAAGGTGACCATTAGCAGGGTATTGGGAATATCACACAGTGAGACTGTCTATCCCACACCACACAGTGACCATCAGCAGGGTATTTCGAAAATCACACATTGAGACTGTCTCTACCTCACCACACAGTGACAATCAGCAGGGTATTGGGGAATATCACACAGTGAGACGATCTCTACCTCACCACACAGTGACTATCAGCACGGTATTGGGGAATATCACACAGTGAGACTGTCTCTACCTCACCACACAGTGACCATCAGCAGGCTATTGGGAATATCACACAGTGAGACTGTCTCAACCTCACCACACAGTGACCATCAGCAGTGTATTGGGGAATATCACACAGTGCGACTGTCACTGCCTCAGCACACAGTGACCATTAGCAGGGTATTGGGGAATATCACACAGTGAGACTATCTCTACTTCACCACACAGTGACCATCAGAAGGGTATGGGGAATATCACAGAGTTAGACTGTATCTACCTCACCACACAGTGACCATCAGCAGGGTATTGGGGATTAGCACAGTGAGACTGTCTCTACCTCACCACACAGTGACCATCAGCAGGGTATTGGGAATATCACAGAGTGAGACAGTCACTCCCTCACCACACGGTGACCATCAGCAGGGTATTGGGAATATCACACAGTGAGACTGTCTCTACCTCACCACAGAGTGACCATCAGCAGGGTATTGGGAATATCACACAGTGAGACTGTCTCTCCCTCACCACAGTGAATATCAGCAGGGTATTGGGGATTAGCACAGTGAGACTGTCTCAACCTCACCACACAGTGACCATCAGCAGGGTATTGGGAATATGACACAGTGAGACTGTCTCTGCCTCACCACACAGTGACCATCAGCAGGGTATTGGGAATATCACACAGTGAGACTGTCTATCCCTCACCACAAGGTGACCATCAGCAGGGTATTGGGAATATCACACAGTGAGACTGTCTATCCCTCACCAAACAGTGACCATCAGCAGGGGATTGGGAATATCACACAGTTAGACTGTCACTACCTCCCCACACAGTGACTATCAGCAGGGTATTGGGAATATCACACAGTGAGACTGTCGCTACCTCACCACACAGTGACCATCAGCAGGGTATTGGGGAATATCACACAGTGAGACGATCTCTACCTCACCACACAGAGACTATCAGCACGATATTGGGGAATATCACACAGTGAGACTGTCTCTACCTCACCACACGGTGACCATCAGCAGGCTATTGGGAATATCACACAGTGAGACTGTCTCAACCTCACCACACAGTGACCATCAGCAGGGTATTGGGGAATATCACACAGTGAGACTGTCACTGCCTCACCACACAGTGACCATTAGCAGGGTATTGGGGAATATCACAGAGTGAGACTGTATCGACCTCACCACACAGTGACCATCAGCAGGGTATTGGGAAATATCACACAGTAAGATTGTCTCTACCTCACCACACAGTGACCATCAGCAGGGTATTGGGGAATAGCACAGTGAGAATGTCTCTACCTCAAAACACAGTGACCATCAGCAGGGTATTGGGAATATCACACAGTGAGACTGTCTCTACCTCACCACACAGTGACCATCAGCAGGGTATTGGGAATATCACACAGTGAGACTGTCTTTACCTCACCAGACAGTGACCATCAGCAGGGTATTGGGAAATATCACACAGTGAGACTGCCTCTACCTCACCACACAGTGACCATCAGCAGGGTATTGGGAATATCACACAGTGAGATTGTCTCTCCCTCACCACACAGTGACCAACAGCAGGGTACTGGGGAATAGCACAGTGAAAATGTCTCTACCTCATCACACAGTGACCATCAGCAGGGTATGGGGAATAGCACAGTGAGAATGTCTCTACCTCACCACACAGTGACCATCAGCAGGGTATTGGGAATATCACACAGTGAGACGGTCTCCACCTCACCACACAGTGACCATCAGCAGAGTACTGGGAATACCACACAGTGAGACTGTCTCTACCTCACCACACAGTGACCATCAGCAGGGTATTGGGGAATATCACACAGTGAGACTGTCGCTACCTCACCACACAGTCACCATCAGCAGGGTATTGGGAATATCACACAGTGAGACTATCTCCGACTCACCACACAGTGACCATCAGCAGGGTATTCGGAATATTAATCAGTGAGACTGTCTATCCCTCACCACACACTGACCATCAGCAGCGTATTGGGAATATCACACAGTGAGACTGTCTCCGCCTCACCACACATGACTATCAGCAGGGTATTGGGAATATCACACAGTGAGACTGTCTCTACCTCACCACACAGTGATTATCAGAAAGGTATTGGGAATATCACACAGTGAGACTGTCTCTACCTCACCACACAGTGACTATCAGCAGGGTATTGGGAATATCACACAGTGAGACTGTCTCTACCTCACCACACAGTGACCATCAGCCGGGTATTGGGAATATCACACAGTGAGACTGTATCTACCTCACCACACAGTGACCATCAGCAGGGTATTGGGAAATATCACACAGTGAGACTGTCTCTACCTCACCACACAGTGACCATCAGCAGGGTATTGGGGAATAGCACAGTGAGACTGTCTCTACCTCACCACACAGTGACCATCAGCAGGGTATTGGGAATATCACACAGTGAGACAGTCACTCCCTCACCACACGGTGACCATCAGCAGGGTATTGGGAAATATCACACAGTGAGACTGTCTCTACCTCACCACACAGTGACCATCAGCAGGGTATTGGGAATATCACACAGTGAGACTGTCTCTACCTCACCACACAGTGACCATCAGCAGGGTATTGGGAATATCACACAGTGAGATTGTCTCTCCCTCACCACACAGTGACCAACAGCAGGGTATTGGGGAATAGCACAGTGAAAATGTCTCTACCTCATCACACAGTGACCATCTGCAGATAATTGGGGAATAGCACAGTGAGAATGTCTCTACCTCACCACACAGTGACCATCAGCAGGGTATTGGGAATATCACACAGCGAGACTGTCTCTACCTCACCACACAGTGACCATCAGCAGAGTACTGGGAATATCACACAGTGAGACTGTCTCTACCTCACCACACAGTGACCATCAGCAGGGTATTGGGGAATATCACACAGTGAGACTGTCGCTACCTCACCACACAGTCACCATCAGCAGGGTATTGGGAATATCACACAGTGAGACTATCTCCGACTCACCACACAGTGACCATCAGCAGGGTATTCGGAATATTAATCAGTGTGACTGTCTCTCCCTCACCACACACTGACCATCAGCAGCGTATTGGGAATATCACACAGTGAGACTGTCTCCGCCTCACCACACAGTGACTATCAGCAAGGTATTGGGAATATCACACAGTGAGACTGTCTCTACCTCACCACACAGTGATTATCAGCAAGGTATTGGGAATATCACACAGTGAGACTGTCTCTACCTCACCACACAGGGAAGACCAGCAGGGTTTTGGGGAATATCGCACAGTGAGACTGTCTCTACCTCACCACACAGTGACCAACAGCAGCGTATTGGGAATATCACAAAGTGAGACTGTCTCCGCCTCACCACACATGGTCCATCAGCAGGGTATTGGGGAATATCACAGTGAGACTGTCTATACTTTACCACACAGTGACCATCAGCAGGGTATTGGGGAATATAACACAGTGAGACTATCTCTACTTCACCACACAGTGACCATCAGAAGGGTATTGGGAATATCACAGAGTGAGACTGTATCTACCTCACCACACAGTGACCATCAGCAGGGTATTGGGAAATATCACACAGTGAGATTGTCTCTACCTCACCACACAGTGACCATCAGCAGGGTATTCGGCATTAGCACAGTGAGACTGTCTCTACCTCACCACACAGTGACCATCAGCAGGGCATTGGGAATATCACAGAGTGAGACAGTCACTCCCTCACCACACGGTGACCATCAGCAGGGTATTGGGAAATATCACACAGTGAGACTGTCTCTACCTCACCACACAGTGACCATCAGCAGGGTATTGGGAAATATCACACAGTGAGACTGTCTCTACCTCACCACACAGTGACCATCAGCAGGGTATTGGGAATATCACACAGTGAGACTGTCTCTACCTCACCACACAGTGACCATCAGCAGGGTATTGGGCATTAGCACAGTGAGACTGTCTCTACCTCACCACACAGTGACCATCAGCAGGGTATTGGGAATATCACACAGTGAGATTGTCTCTCCCTCACCACACAGTGACCATCAGTAGGGTATTGGGAATATCACAGAGTGAGACAGTCACTCCCTCACCACACGGTGACCATCAGCAGGGTATTGGGAAATATCACACAGTGAGACTGTCTCTACCTCACCACACAGTGACCATCAGCAGGGTATTGGGAATATCACACAGTGAGACTGTCTCTACCTCACCACACAGTGACCATCAGCAGGGTATTGGGAATATCACACAGTGAGATTGTCTCTCCCTCACCACACAGTGACCAACAGCAGGGTCTTGGGGAATAGCACAGTGAAAATGTCTCTACCTCATCACACAGTGACCATCTGCAGGGTATTGGGGAATAGCACAGTGAGAATGTCTCTACCTCACCACACAGTGACCATGAGCAGGGTATTGGGAATATCACACAGCGAGACTGTCTCTACCTCACCACACAGTGACCATCAGCAGAGTACTGGGAGTATCACACAGAGAGACTGTCTCTACCTCACCACACAGTGACCATCAGCAGGGTATTGGGGAATATCACACAGTGAGACTGTCGCTACCTCACCACACAGTCACCATCAGCAGGGTATTGGGAATATCACACAGTGAGACTATCTCCGACTCACCACACAGTGACCATCAGCAGGGTATTCGGAATATTAATCAGTGTGACTGTCTCTCCCTCACCACACACTGACCATCAGCAGCGTATTGGGAATATCACACAGTGAGACAGTCTCCGCCTCACCACACAGTGACTATCAGCAGGGTATTGGGAATATCACACAGTGAGACTGTCTCTACCTCACCACACAGTGATTATCAGCAAGGTATTGGGAATATCACACAGTGAGACTGTCTCTACCTCACCACACAGTGACTATCAGCAGGGTATTGGGAATATCACACAGTGAGACTGTCTCTACCTCACCACACAGTGACCATCAGCCGGGTATTGGGAATATCACACAGTGAGACTGTCTCTACCTCACCACACAGTGACCATCAGCAGGGTATTGGGGAATATCACACAGTGAGACTGTCTCTACCTCACCACACAGGGAAGACCAGCAGGGTTTTGGGGAATATCGCACAGTGAGACTGTCTCTACCTCACCACACAGTGACCAACAGCAGCGTATTGGGAATATCACACAGTGAGACTGTCTCCGCCTCACCACACATGGACCATCAGCAGGGTATTGGGGAATATCACAGTGAGAGTGTCTATACTTTACCACACAGTGACCATCAGCAGGGTATTGGGGAATATAACACAGTGAGACTATCTCTACCTCACCACACAGTGACCATCAGCAGGGTATTGGGAAATATCACACAGTGAGATTGTCTCTACCTCACCACACAGTGACCATCAGCAGGGTATTGGGCATTAGCACAGTGAGACTGTCTCTACCTCACCACACAGTGACCATCAGCAGGGTATTGGGAATATCACAGAGTGAGACAGTCACTCCCTCACCACACGGTGACCATCAGCAGGGTATTGGGAAATATCACACAGTGAGACTGTCTCTACCTCACCACACAGTGACCAACAGCAGGGTTTTGGGAATGTCACACAGTGAGATTGTCTCTCCCTCACCACACAGTGACCAACAGCAGGGTATTGGGGAATAGCACAGTGAAAATGTCTCTACCTCATCAGACAGTGAACATCAGCAGGGTATGGGGAATAGCACAGTGAGAATGTCTCTACCTCACCACACAGTGACCATCAGCAGGGTATTGGGAATATCACACAGTGAGACGGTCTCCACCTCACCACACAGTGACCATCAGAAGGGTATTGGGAATATCACAGAGTGAGACTGTATCTACCTCACCACACAGTGACCATCAGCAGGGTACTGGGAAATATCACACAGTGAGACTGTCTCTACCACACCACACAGTGACCATCAGCAGGGTATTGGGGAATAGCACAGTGAGACTGTCTCTACCTCACCACACAGTGACCATCAGCAGGGTATTGGGAATATCACAGAGTGAGACAGTCACTCCCTCACCACACGGTGACCATCAGCAGGGTATTGGGAAATATCACACAGTGAGACTGTCTCTACCTCACCACACAGTGACCATCAGCAGGGTATTGGGAATATCACACAGTGAGACTGTCTCTCCCTCAGCACACAGTGACCATCAGCAGGGTATTGGGGAATAGCACAGTGAGAATGTCTCTACCTCACCACACAGTGACCATCACACAGTGAGACTGTCTCTACCTCACCACACAGTGACCATCAGCAGGGTATTGGGGAATAGCACAGTGAGACTGTCTCTACCTCACCACACAGTGACCATCAGCAGGGTATTGGGAAATATCACACAGTGAGACTGTCTCTACCTCACCACACAGTGACCATCAGCAGGGTATTGGGAATATCACACAGTGAGACTGTCTCTACCTCACCACACAGTGACTATCACCAGGGTATTGGGAATATCACACAGTGAGATTGTCTCTCCCTCACCACACAGTGACCAACAGCAGGGTATTGGGGAATAGCACAGTGAAAATGTCTCTACCTCATCACACAGTGACCATCTGCAGGGTATTGGGGAATAGCACAGTGAGAATGTCTCTACCTCACCACACAGTGACCATCAGCAGGGTATTGGGAATATCACTCAGCGAGACTGTCTCTACCTCACCACACAGTGACCATCAGCAGCGTACTGGGAATATCACACAGTGAGACTGTCTCTACCTCACCACACAGTGACCATCAGCAGGGTATTGGGGAATATCACACAGTGAGACTGTCGCTACCTCACCACACAGTCACCATCAGCAGGGTATTGGGAATATCACACAGTGAGACTATCTCCGACTCACCACACAGTGACCATCAGCAGGGTATTCGGAATATTAATCAGTGTGACTGTCTCTCCCTCACCACACACTGACCATCAGCAGGGTATTGGGAATATCACAGATTGAGACATTCACTCCCTCACCACACAGTGACCATCAGAAAGTTATTGGGAATATCACACAGTGAGACTGTATCTACCTCACCACACAGTGACCATCAGCAGGGCATTGGGGAATAGCACAGTGAGACTGTCACTACCTGACCACACAGTGACCATCAGCAGGGTATTGGGGAATAGCACAGTGAGACTGTCTCAATCTCACCACACAGTGACCATCAGCAGGGTATTGGGAATATCACGGTGAAACTGTCTCTTCCTCACCACACAGTGACCATCAGCAGGGTATTGCGGAATATCACACAGTGAGACTGTCTCCGCCTCACCACACAGTGACTATCAGCAGGGTTTTGGGAATATCACACAGTGAGACTGTCTCTGCCTCACCACACAGTGACTATCAACAGGGTATTGGGAATATCACACAGTCAGACTGTCTCTACGTCACCACACAGTGACTATCAACAGGGTATTGGGAATATCACAAAGTGAGGCTGTCTCTACCTCACCACACAGTGACCAGCAGCAGTGTATTGGGAACATCACACAGTGAGACTGTCACTATCTAACCACACAGTGACCATCAGCAGGGTATTGGGAATATCACACAGTGAGAGTGTGTGCCTCACCACACAGAGAGTATTAGCAGGGCATTGGGAATATTACACAGTGAGACTGTCTACCTCACCACACAGTGACTATTAACAGGGAATTGGGAATATCACACGGTGAGACTGTCTCTACCTCGCCACACAGTCACCAGCAGCAGTGTATTGGGAACATCACACAGTGAGACTGTCACTATCTCACCACACAGTGACCATCAGCAGGGTAATGGGGAATGTCACACAGTGAGACTCTCTCTGCCTCACCACACAGTGACCATCAGCAGGGTATTGGGGAATAGCACAG
Organism: Cetorhinus maximus; assembly: GCF_964194155.1. NCBI lineage: Eukaryota > Metazoa > Chordata > Chondrichthyes > Lamniformes > Cetorhinidae > Cetorhinus > Cetorhinus maximus. Next base: position 61,649 of record NW_027596524.1, read on the forward strand.
TGAGACTGTCTCTACCTCACCACACAGCGACCATCAGCAGGGTATTGGGGAATATCACACAGTGAGACTGTCCCTGCCTCACCACACAGTCACCATCAGCAGGGTATTGGGAATATCACACAATGAGACTGTCACTGCCTAACCACACAGTGACTATCAGCAGGGTATTGGGAATATCACACAGTGAGACTGTATCTACTTCACCACACAGTGACTATCAGCAGTGTATTGGGAATGTCACACAGTGAGACTGTCTCTACCTTACCACACAGGGACCATCAGCAGCGTATTGGGAATATCACACAGTGAGACTGTATCCACCTCACCACACAGTGACCATCAGCAGGGTATTGGGGAATATCACACACTGAGACTGTCCCTACCTCACCAAACAGTAACCATCAGCAGGGTATTGGGGAATATCACGCAGTGAGACGGTCTCCACCTCACCACACAGTGACCATCAGCAGGGTATTGGGGAATATCACACACTGAGACTGTCCCTACCTCACCACACAGTAACCATCAGCAGGGTATTGGGGAATATCACGCAGTGAGACTGTCACTACCTCACCACACAGTGACCATCAGCAGGGCATTGGGGAATATCACACAGTGAGACTGCCTCTACCTCACCACACAGTGACCATCAGAAGGGTATTGGGAATATCACACAGTGAGACTGTATCTACCTCACCACACAGTGACTATCAGCAGGGTATTGGGAATATCACAGAGTGAGACTCTCTCTGCCTCACCACACAGTGACCATCAGCAGGGTATTGGGGAATAGAACAGTGAGACTGTCACTACCTCACCACACAGTGATCATCAGCAGCGTATTGGGGAATATCACACAGTGAGACTGCCTCCGCCTCACCACACAGTGTCCATCAGCAGGGTATTGCGAATATCACACAGTGAGACTGTCTCTACCTTACCTCACAGTGACCATCAGCAGGGTATTCGGAATATCACACAGTGAGACTGTCTCTACCTCACCACACAGTGACTATCAGCAGGGAATTGGGGAATAGCACAGTAATACTGTCTCTACCTCACCACACAGTGACCAGCAGCAGTGTATTGGGAACATCACACAGTGAGACTGTCACTATCTCATCACACAGTGACCATCAGCAGGGTATTGGGGAATATCAAACAGTGAGACTGTCTCTGCCTCACCACACAGTGACCATCAGCAGGGTATTGGGGAATAGCACAGTGAGACTGTCTCTACCTCACCACACAGTGACTATTAGCAGGGTATTGGGGAATAGCACAGTAAGACTGTCTCTACCTCACCACAGTGACCATCAGCAGGGTATTGGTAATATCACACAGTGAGACTGTCTCTAACTCACCACACAGTGACCATCAGCAGGGTATTGGGAATATCACACAGTGAGACTGTCTCTACCTCACCACAAAGTGACCATCAGCAGGGTATTGGGAATATCACACAGTGAGACTGTCTCTGCATCACCACACAGTGACCATCAGCAGGGTATTGGGGAATATCACACAGTGAGACTGTCTCCGTCTCACCACACAGTGACCATCAGCAGGGTATTGGGGAATATCAAACAGTGAGACTGTCTCTACCTCATCACACAGTGACTATCAGCAGGGTATTGGGGAATATCACACACTGAGAGTGACACTATCTCACCACACAGTGACCATCAGCAGGGTATTGGGAATATCACACAGTGAGACTGTCTCTCCCTCACCACTCAGTGACCATCAGCAGGGTATTGGGAATATCACACAGTGAGACTGTCAATACCGCACCACACAGGGACCATCAGTAGGGTATTGGGAATATCACACAGTGAGACTGTCTCTACCTCACCACACAGTGACCATCAGAAAGTTATTGGGAATATCACACAGTGAGACTGTATCTACCTCACCACACAGTGACCATCAGCAGGGCATTGGGGAATAGCACAGTGAGACTGTCACTACCTGACCACACAGTGACCATCAGCAGGGTATTGGGGAATAGCACAGTGAGACTGTCTCAATCTCACCACACAGTGACCATCAGCAGGGTATTGGGAATATCACGGTGAAACTGTCTCTTCCTCACCACACAGTGACCATCAGCAGGGTATTGCGGAATATCACACAGTGAGACTGTCTCCGCCTCACCACACAGTGACTATCAGCAGGGTTTTGGGAATATCACACAGTGAGACTGTCTCTGCCTCACCACACAGTGACTATCAACAGGGTATTGGGAATATCACAAAGTGAGGCTGTCTCTACCTCACCACACAGTGACCAGCAGCAGTGTATTGGGAACATCACACAGTGAGACTGTCACTATCTAACCACACAGTGACCATCAGCAGGGTATTGGGAATATCACACAGTGAGAGTGTCTGCCTCACCACACAGAGAGTATTAGCAGGGCATTGGGAATATTACACAGTGAGACTGTCTACCTCACCACACAGTGACGATCAACAGGGTATTGGGAATATCACACGGTGAGACTGTCTCTACCTCGCCACAGAGTCACCAGCAGCAGTGTATTGGGAACATCACACAGTGAGACTGTCACTATCTCACCACACAGTGACCATCAGCAGGGTATTGGGGAATATCACACAGTGAGACTCTCTCTGCCTCACCACACAGTGACCATCAGCAGGGTATTGGGGAATAGCACAGTGAGACTGTCTCTACCTCACCACACAGCGACCATCAGCAGGGTATTGGGGAATATCACACAGTGAGACTGTCTCCGCCTCACCACACAGTGACCATCAGCAGGGTATTGGGGAATATCACACGTTGAGACTGTCTCTACCTCAGCACACAGTGACTACCAGCAGGGTATTGGGGAATATCACACAGTGAGAGTGTCTCTATCTCACCACACAGTGACCATCAGCAGGGTATTGGGAATATCACACAGTGAGACTGTCTCCGCCTCACCACACAGTGACCATCAGCAGGGTATTGGGGAATATCACACGTTGAGACTGTCTCTACCTCAGCACACAGTGACTACCAGCAGGGTATTTGGGAATATCACAAAGCGAGACTGTCTCTACCTCACCACACAGGGACCATCAGCAGGGTATTGGGAATATCACACAGTGAGACTGTCAATACCGAACAACACAGGGACCATCAGCAGGGTATTGGGAATATCACACAGTGAGACTGTCTCTACCTCACCACACAGTGACCATCAGAACGGTATTGGGAATATCACACAGTGAGACTGTATCTACCTCACCACACAGTGACCATCAGCAGGGTATTGGGAATATCACACAGTGAGAGTGTGTGCCTCACCACACAGAGAGTATTAGCAGGGCATTGGGAATATTACACAGTGAGACTGTCTACCTCACCACACAGTGAATATCAACAGGGTATTGGGAATATCACACGGTGAGACTGTCTCTACCTCGCCACACAGTGACCAGCAGCAGTGTATTGGGAACATCACACAGTGAGACTGTCACTATTTCACCACACAGTGACCATCAGCAGGGTATTGGGGAATATCACACAGTGAGACTCACTCTGCCTCACCACACAGTGACCATCAGCAGGGTATTGGGGAATAGCACAGTGAGACTGTCTCTACCTCACCACACAGTGACCATCAGCAGGGTATTGGGAATATCACACAGTGAGACTGTCTCCGCCTCACCACACAGTGACCATCAGCAGGGTATTGGGGAATATCACACGTTGAGACTGTCTCTACCTCAGCACACAGTGACTACCCGCAGGGTATTGGGAAATATCACACAGTGAGACTGTCTCTACCTCACCACACAGTGACCATCAGCAGGATATTGGGAATATCACACTGTGAGACTGTCACTCCCCCACCACACAGTGACTATCAGCAGGGTATTGGGAATATCACTGAGTGAGACTATCTCTGCCTCACCACACAGTGACCATCAGCAGGGTATTGGGGAATGGAACAGTGAGACTGTCACTACCTCACCACACAGTGACCATCAGCAGGGTATTGGCAATATCACACAGTGAGACTGTCGCTATCTCACCACACAGTGTCCATCAGCAGGGTATTGGGAATATCACACAGTGAGACTGTCAATACCGCACCACACAGGGACCATCAGCAGGGTATTGGGAATATCACACAGTGAGACTGTCTCTACCTCACCACACAGTGACCATCAGAAAGTTATTGGGAATATCACACAGTGAGACTGTATCTACCTCACCACACAGTGACCATCAGCAGGGCATTGGGGAATAGCACAGTGAGACTGTCACTACCTGACCACACAGTGACCATCAGCAGGGTATTGGGGAATAGCACAGTGAGACTGTCTCAATCTCACCACACAGTGACCATCAGAAGGGTATTGGGAATATCACGGTGAAACTGTCTCTTCCTCACCACACAGTGACCATCAGCAGGGTATTGCGGAATATCACACAGTGAGACTGTCTCCGCCTCACCACACAGTGACTATCAGCAGGGTTTTGGGAATATCACACAGTGAGACTGTCTCTGCCTCACCACACAGTGACTATCAACAGGGTATTGGGAATATCACACAGTCAGACTGTCTCTACGTCACCACACAGTGACTATCAACAGGGTATTGGGAATATCACAAAGTGAGGCTGTCTCTACCTCACCACACAGTGACCAGCAGCAGTGTATTGGGAACATCACACAGTGAGACTGTCACTATCTAACCACACAGTGACCATCAGCAGGGTATTGGGAATATCACACAGTGAGAGTGTCTGCCTCACCACACAGAGAGTATTAGCAGGGCATTGGGAATATTACACAGTGAGACTGTCTACCTCACCACACAGAGACTATTAACAGGGTATTGGGAATATCACACGGTGAGACTGTCTCTACCTCGCCACACAGTCACCAGCAGCAGTGTATTGGGAACATCACACAGTGAGACTGTCACTATCTCACCACACAGTGACCATCAGCAGGGTATTGGGGAATATCACACAGTGAGACTCTCTCTGCCTCACCACACAGTGACCATCAGCAGGGTATTGGGGAATAGCACAGTGAGACTGTCTCTACCTCACCACACAGCGACCATCAGCAGGGTATTGGGGAATATCACACAGTGAGACTGTCCCTGCCTCACCACACAGTCACCATCAGCAGGGTATTGGGAATATCACACAATGAGACTGTCACTGCCTAACCACACAGTGACTATCAGCAGGGTATTGGGAATATCACATAGTGAGACTGTATCTACTTCACCACACAGTGACTATCAGCAGTGTATTGGGAATGTCACACAGTGAGACTGTCTCTACCTTACAACACAGGGACCATCAGCAGCGTATTGGGAATATCACACAGTGAGACTGTAACCACCTCACCACACAGTGACCATCAGCAGGGTATTGGGGAATATCACACACTGAGACTGTCCCTACCTCACCACACAGTAACCATCAGCAGGGTATTGGGGAATATCACGCAGTGAGACGGTCTCCACCTCACCACACAGTGACCATCAGCAGGGTATTGGGGAATATCACACACTGAGACTGTCCCTACCTCACCACACAGTAACCATCAGCAGGGTATTGGGGAATATCACGCAGTGAGACTGTCACTACCTCACCACACAGTGACCATCAGCAGGGCATTGGGGAATATCACACAGTGAGACTGCCTCTACCTCACCACACAGTGACCATCAGAAGGGTATTGGGAATATCACACAGTGAGACTGTATCTACCTCACCACACAGTGACTATCAGCAGGGTATTGGGAATATCACAGAGTGAGACTCTCTCTGCCTCACCACACAGTGACCATCAGCAGGGTATCGGGGAATAGAACAGTGAGACTGTCACTACCTCACCACACAGCGATCATCAGCAGCGTATTGGGGAATATCACACAGTGAGACTGCCTCCGCCTCACCACACAGTGTCCATCAGCAGGGTATTGCGAATATCACACAGTGAGACTGTCTCTACCTTACCTCACAGTGACCATCAGCAGGGTATTCGGAATATCACACAGTGAGACTGTCTCTACCTCACCACACAGTGACTATCAGCAGGGTATTGGGGAATAGCACAGTAATACTGTCTCTACCTCACCACACAGTGACCAGCAGCAGTGTATTGGGAACATCACACAGTGAGACTGTCACTATCTCATCACACAGTGACCATCAGCAGGGTATTGGGGAATATCAAACAGTGAGACTGTCTCTGCCTCACCACACAGTGACCATCAGCAGGGTATTGGGGAATAGCACAGTGAGACTGTCTCTACCTCACCACACAGTGACTATTAGCAGGGTATTGGGGAATAGCACAGTAAGACTGTCTCTACCTCACCACAGTGACCATCAGCAGGGTATTGGTAATATCACACAGTGAGACTGTCTCTAACTCACCACACAGTGACCATCAGCAGGGTATTGGGAATATCACACAGTGAGACTGTCTCTACCTCACCACAAAGTGACCATCAGCAGGGTATTGGGAATATCACACAGTGAGACTGTCTCCGCATCACCACACAGTGACCATCAGCAGGGTATTGGGGAATATCACACAGTGAGACTGTCTCCGTCTCACCACACAGTGACCATCAGCAGGGTATTGGGGAATATCAAACAGTGAGACTGTCTCTACCTCATCACACAGTGACTATCAGCAGGGTATTGGGGAATATCACACACTGAGAGTGACACTATCTCACCACACAGTGACCATCAGCAGGGTATTGGGAATATCACACAGTGAGACTGTCTCTCCCTCACCACTCAGTGACCATCAGCAGGGTATTGGGAATATCACACAGTGAGACTGTCAATACCGCACCACACAGGGACCATCAGTAGGGTATTGGGAATATCACACAGTGAGACTGTCTCTACCTCACCACACAGTGACCATCAGAAAGTTATTGGGAATATCACACAGTGAGACTGTATCTACCTCACCACACAGTGACCATCAGCAGGGCATTGGGGAATAGCACAGTGAGACTGTCACTACCTCACCACACAGTGACCATCAGCAGGGTATTGGGGAATATCACACAGTGAGACTGTCTCCGCCTCACCACACAGTGACCATCAGCAGGGTATTGGGGAATATCACACGTTGAGACTGTCTCTACCTCAGCACACAGTGACTACCAGCAGGGTATTGGGGAATATCACACAGTGAGAGTGTCTCTATCTCACCACACAGTGACCATCAGCAGGGTATTGGGAATATCACACAGTGAGACTGTCTCCGCCTCACCACACAGTGACCATCAGCAGGGTATTGGGGAATATCACACGTTGAGACTGTCTCTACCTCAGCACACAGTGACTACCAGCAGGGTATTTGGGAATACCACAAAGCGAGACTGTCTCTACCTCACCACACAGGGACCATCAGCAGGGTATTGGGAATATCACACAGTGAGACTGTCAATACCGAACAACACAGGGACCATCAGCAGGGTATTGGGAATATCACACAGTGAGACTGTCTCTACCTCACCACACAGTGACCATCAGAACGGTATTGGGAATATCACACAGTGAGACTGTATCTACCTCACCACACAGTGACCATCAGCAGGGTATTGGGAATATCACACAGTGAGAGTGTCTGCCTCACCACACAGAGAGTATTAGCAGGGCATTGGGAATATTACACAGTGAGACTGTCTACCTCACCACACAGTGAATATCAACAGGGTATTGGGAATATCACACGGTGAGACTGTCTCTACCTCGCCACACAGTGACCAGCAGCAGTGTATTGGGAACATCACACAGTGAGACTGTCACTATTTCACCACACAGTGACCATCAGCAGGGTATTGGGGAATATCACACAGTGAGACTCTCTCTGCCTCACCACACAGTGACCATCAGCAGGGTATTGGGGAATAGCACAGTGAGACTGTCTCTACCTCACCACACAGTGACCATCAGCAGGGTATTGGGGAATATCACACAGTGAGACTGCCTCCGCCTCACCACACAGTGACCATCAGCAGGGTATTGGGGAATAGCACAGTGAGACTGTCTCAATCTCACCACACAGTGACCATCAGAAGGGTATTGGGAATATCACGGTGAAACTGTCTCTTCCTCACCACACAGTGACCATCAGCAGGGTATTGCGGAATATCACACAGTGAGACTGTCTCCGCCTCACCACACAGTGACTATCAGCAGGGTTTTGGGAATATCACACAGTGAGACTGTCTCTGCCTCACCACACAGTGACTATCAACAGGGTATTGGGAATATCACACAGTCAGACTGTCTCTACGTCACCACACAGTGACTATCAACAGGGTATTGGGAATATCACAAAGTGAGGCTGTCTCTACCTCACCACACAGTGACCAGCAGCAGTGTATTGGGAACATCACACAGTGAGACTGTCACTATCTAACCACACAGTGACCATCAGCAGGGTATTGGGAATATCACACAGTGAGAGTGTCTGCCTCACCACACAGAGTATTAGCAGGGCATTGGGAATATTACACAGTGAGACTGTCTGCCTCACCACACAGTGACTATCAACAGGGTATTGGGAATATCACACGGTGAGACTGTCTCTACCTCGCCACACAGTCACCAGCAGCTGTGTATTGGGAACATCAAACAGTGAGACTGTCACCATCTCACCACACAGTGACCATCAGCAGGGTATTGGGGAATATCACACAGTGAGACTCTCTCTGCCTCACCACACAGTGACCATCAGCAGGGTATTGGGGAATAGCACAGTGAGACTGTCTCTACCTCACCACACAGTGACCATCAGCAGGGTATTGGGGAATATCACACAGTGAGACTGTCTCCGCCTCCCCACACAGTGACCATCAGCAGGGTATTGGGGAATATCACACGTTGAGACTCTCTCTACCTCAGCACACAGTGACTACCAGCAGGGTATTGGGGAATATCACACAGTGAGAGTGTCTCTATCTCACCACACAGTGACCATCAGCAGGGTATTGGGAATATCACACAGTGAGACTGTCTCCACCTCACCACACAGTGACCATCAGCAGGGTATTGGGGAATATCACACGTTGAGACTGTCTCTACCTCAGCACACAGTGACTACCAGCAGGGTATTGGGGAATATCACAAAGTGAGAGTGTCTCAATCTCACCACACAGTGACATCAGCAGGGTATTGGGAATATCACACAGTGAGACTGTTTCTACCTCCCCTCACAGTGACTATCAGCAGGGTATTTGGGAATATCACAAAGCGAGACTGTCTCTACCTCACCACACAGGGACCATCAGCAGGGGATTAGGAATATCACACAGTGAGACTGTCAATACCGCACAACACAGGGACCATCAGCAGGGTATTGGGAATATCACACAGTGAGACTGTCTCTACCTCACCACACAGTGACCATCAGACCGGTATTGGGAATATCACACAGTGAGACTGTATCTACCTCACCACACAGTGACCATCAGCAGGGTATTGGGAAATATCACACAGTGAGACTGTCTCTACCTCACCACACAGTGACTATCAGCAGGGTATTGGGAATATCACACAGTGAGACTGTCTCTCCCTCACCACTCAGTGGCTATCAGCAGGGTATTGGGAATATCAAACAGTGAGACTGTCCCTGCCTCACCACACAGTCACCATCAGCAGGGTATTGGGAATATCACACAATGAGACTGTCACTGCCTAACCACACAGTGACTATCAGCAGGGTATTGGGAATATCACACAGTGAGACTGTATCTACTTCACCACACAGTGACTATCAGCAGTGTATTGGGAATGTCACACAGTGAGACTGTCTCTACCTTACCACACAGGGACCATCAGCAGCGTATTGGGAATATCACACAGTGAGACTGTATCCACCTCACCACACAGTGACCATCAGCAGGGTATTGGGGAATATCACACACTGAGACTATCCCTACCTCACCACACAGTAACCATCAGCAGGGTATTGGGGAATATCACGCAGTGAGACTGTCTCCACCTCACCACACAGTGACCATCAGCAGGGCATTGGGGAATATCACACACTGAGACTGTCCCTACCTCACCACACAGTAACCATCAGCAGGGTTTTCGGAATATCACACAGTGAGACTGTCTCTACCTCACCACACAGTGACTATCAGCAGGGTATTGGGGAATAGCACAGTAATACTGTCTCTACCTCACCACACAGTGACCAGCAGCAGTGTATTGGGAACATCACACAGTGAGACTGTCACTATCTCACCACACAGTGACCATCAGCAGGGTATTGGGGAATATCAAACAGTGAGACTGTCTCTGCCTCACCACACAGTGACCATCAGCAGGGTATTGGGGAATAGCACAGTGAGACTGTCTCTACCTCACCACACACTGACTATCAGCAGGGTATTGGGGAATAGCACAGTAAGACTGTCTCTACCTCACCACACAGTGACCATCAGCAGGGTATTGGGAATATCACACAGTGAGACTGTCTCTAACTCACCACACAGTGACCATCAGCAGGGTATTGGGAATATCACACAGTGAGACTGTCTCTACCTCACCACAAAGTGACCATCAGCAGGGTATTGGGAATATCACACAGTGAGACTGTCTCCGCATCACCACACAGTGACCATCAGCAGGGTATTGGGGAATATCACACAGTGAGACTGTCTCCGTCTCACCACACAGTGACCATCAGCAGGGTATTGGGGAATATCAAACAGTGAGACTGTCTCTACCTCACCACTCAGTGACCATCAGCAGGGTATTGGGAATATCACACAGTGAGATTGTCAATACCGCACCACACAGGGACCATCAGTAGGGTATTGGGAATATCACACAGTGAGACTGTCTCTACCTCACCACACAGTGACCATCAGAAGGGTATTGGGAATATCACACAGTGAGACTGTATCTACCTCACCACACAGTGACCATCACCAGGGTATTGGGAATATCACACAGTGAGACTGTCTCTCCCTCACCACTCAGTGACTATCAGCAGGGTATTGGGAATATCACACAGTGAGACTGTCTCTGCCTCACCACACAGTGACCATCAGCAGGGTATTGGGCAATAGCACAGTGAGACTGTCACTACCTCACCACACAGTGACCATCAGCAGGGTATTGGGGAATAGCACAGTGAGACTGTCTCAATCTCACCACACAGTGAACATCAGCAGGGTATTGGGAATATCACGGTGAAACTGTCTCTTCCTCACCACACAGTGACCATCAGCAGGGTATTGGGGAATACCACACAGTGAGACTGTCTCCGCCTCACCACAAAGAGAGTATCAGCAGGGTATTGGGAATATTACACAGTGAGACTGTCTACCTCACCACACAGTGACTATCAACAGGGTATTGGGAATATCACACGGTGAGACTGTCTCTACCTCACCACACAGTGACCAGCAGCAGTGTATTGGGAACATCACACAGTGAGACTGTCACTATCTCACCACACAGTGACCATCAGCAGGGTATTGGGGAATATCACACAGTGAGACTGTCTCTGCCTCACCACACAGTGACCAGCAGCAGTGTATTGGGAACATCACACAGTGAGACTGTCTCTACCTCACCACACAGTGACCATCAGCAGGGTATTGGGAATATCACACAGTGAGACTGTCTCTCCCTCACCACTCAGTGACCATCAGCAGGGTATTGGGAATATCACACAGTGAGACTGTCAATACCGCACCACACAGGGACCATCAGTAGGGTATTGGGAATATCACACAGTGAGACTGTCTCTACCTCACCACACAGTGACCATCAGAAAGTTATTGGGAATATCACACAGTGAGACTGTATCTACCTCACCACACAGTGACCATCAGCAGGGCATTGGGGAATAGCACAGTGAGACTGTCACTACCTGACCACACAGTGACCATCAGCAGGGTATTGGGGAATAGCACAGTGAGACTGTCTCAATCTCACCACACAGTGACCATCAGCAGGGTATTGGGAATATCACGGTGAAACTGTCTCTTCCTCACCACACAGTGACCATCAGCAGGGTATTGCGGAATATCACACAGTGAGACTGTCTCCGCCTCACCACACAGTGACTATCAGCAGGGTTTTGGGAATATCACACAGTGAGACTGTCTCTGCCTCACCACACAGTGACTATCAACAGGGTATTGGGAATATCACAAAGTGAGGCTGTCTCTACCTCACCACACAGTGACCAGCAGCAGTGTATTGGGAACATCACACAGTGAGACTGTCACTATCTAACCACACAGTGACCATCAGCAGGGTATTGGGAATATCACACAGTGAGAGTGTCTGCCTCACCACACAGAGAGTATTAGCAGGGCATTGGGAATATTACACAGTGAGACTGTCTACCTCACCACACAGTGACGATCAACAGGGTATTGGGAATATCACACGGTGAGACTGTCTCTACCTCGCCACAGAGTCACCAGCAGCAGTGTATTGGGAACATCACACAGTGAGACTGTCACTATCTCACCACACAGTGACCATCAGCAGGGTATTGGGGAATATCACACAGTGAGACTCTCTCTGCCTCACCACACAGTGACCATCAGCAGGGTATTGGGGAATAGCACAGTGAGACTGTCTCTACCTCACCACACAGCGACCATCAGCAGGGTATTGGGGAATATCACACAGTGAGACTGTCTCCGCCTCACCACACAGTGACCATCAGCAGGGTATTGGGGAATATCACACGTTGAGACTGTCTCTACCTCAGCACACAGTGACTACCAGCAGGGTATTGGGGAATATCACACAGTGAGAGTGTCTCTATCTCACCACACAGTGACCATCAGCAGGGTATTGGGAATATCACACAGTGAGACTGTCTCCGCCTCACCACACAGTGACCATCAGCAGGGTATTGGGGAATATCACACGTTGAGACTGTCTCTACCTCAGCACACAGTGACTACCAGCAGGGTATTTGGGAATATCACAAAGCGAGACTGTCTCTACCTCACCACACAGGGACCATCAGCAGGGTATTGGGAATATCACACAGTGAGACTGTCAATACCGAACAACACAGGGACCATCAGCAGGGTATTGGGAATATCACACAGTGAGACTGTCTCTACCTCACCACACAGTGACCATCAGAACGGTATTGGGAATATCACACAGTGAGACTGTATCTACCTCACCACACAGTGACCATCAGCAGGGTATTGGGAATATCACACAGTGAGAGTGTGTGCCTCACCACACAGAGAGTATTAGCAGGGCATTGGGAATATTACACAGTGAGACTGTCTACCTCACCACACAGTGAATATCAACAGGGTATTGGGAATATCACACGGTGAGACTGTCTCTACCTCGCCACACAGTGACCAGCAGCAGTGTATTGGGAACATCACACAGTGAGACTGTCACTATTTCACCACACAGTGACCATCAGCAGGGTATTGGGGAATATCACACAGTGAGACTCACTCTGCCTCACCACACAGTGACCATCAGCAGGGTATTGGGGAATAGCACAGTGAGACTGTCTCTACCTCACCACACAGTGACCATCAGCAGGGTATTGGGAATATCACACAGTGAGACTGTCTCCGCCTCACCACACAGTGACCATCAGCAGGGTATTGGGGAATATCACACGTTGAGACTGTCTCTACCTCAGCACACAGTGACTACCCGCAGGGTATTGGGAAATATCACACAGTGAGACTGTCTCTACCTCACCACACAGTGACCATCAGCAGGATATTGGGAATATCACACTGTGAGACTGTCACTCCCCCACCACACAGTGACTATCAGCAGGGTATTGGGAATATCACTGAGTGAGACTATCTCTGCCTCACCACACAGTGACCATCAGCAGGGTATTGGGGAATGGAACAGTGAGACTGTCACTACCTCACCACACAGTGACCATCAGCAGGGTATTGGCAATATCACACAGTGAGACTGTCGCTATCTCACCACACAGTGTCCATCAGCAGGGTATTGGGAATATCACACAGTGAGACTGTCAATACCGCACCACACAGGGACCATCAGCAGGGTATTGGGAATATCACACAGTGAGACTGTCTCTACCTCACCACACAGTGACCATCAGAAAGTTATTGGGAATATCACACAGTGAGACTGTATCTACCTCACCACACAGTGACCATCAGCAGGGCATTGGGGAATAGCACAGTGAGACTGTCACTACCTGACCACACAGTGACCATCAGCAGGGTATTGGGGAATAGCACAGTGAGACTGTCTCAATCTCACCACACAGTGACCATCAGAAGGGTATTGGGAATATCACGGTGAAACTGTCTCTTCCTCACCACACAGTGACCATCAGCAGGGTATTGCGGAATATCACACAGTGAGACTGTCTCCGCCTCACCACACAGTGACTATCAGCAGGGTTTTGGGAATATCACACAGTGAGACTGTCTCTGCCTCACCACACAGTGACTATCAACAGGGTATTGGGAATATCACACAGTCAGACTGTCTCTACGTCACCACACAGTGACTATCAACAGGGTATTGGGAATATCACAAAGTGAGGCTGTCTCTACCTCACCACACAGTGACCAGCAGCAGTGTATTGGGAACATCACACAGTGAGACTGTCACTATCTAACCACACAGTGACCATCAGCAGGGTATTGGGAATATCACACAGTGAGAGTGTCTGCCTCACCACACAGAGAGTATTAGCAGGGCATTGGGAATATTACACAGTGAGACTGTCTACCTCACCACACAGAGACTATTAACAGGGTATTGGGAATATCACACGGTGAGACTGTCTCTACCTCGCCACACAGTCACCAGCAGCAGTGTATTGGGAACATCACACAGTGAGACTGTCACTATCTCACCACACAGTGACCATCAGCAGGGTATTGGGGAATATCACACAGTGAGACTCTCTCTGCCTCACCACACAGTGACCATCAGCAGGGTATTGGGGAATAGCACAGTGAGACTGTCTCTACCTCACCACACAGCGACCATCAGCAGGGTATTGGGGAATATCACACAGTGAGACTGTCCCTGCCTCACCACACAGTCACCATCAGCAGGGTATTGGGAATATCACACAATGAGACTGTCACTGCCTAACCACACAGTGACTATCAGCAGGGTATTGGGAATATCACATAGTGAGACTGTATCTACTTCACCACACAGTGACTATCAGCAGTGTATTGGGAATGTCACACAGTGAGACTGTCTCTACCTTACAACACAGGGACCATCAGCAGCGTATTGGGAATATCACACAGTGAGACTGTAACCACCTCACCACACAGTGACCATCAGCAGGGTATTGGGGAATATCACACACTGAGACTGTCCCTACCTCACCACACAGTAACCATCAGCAGGGTATTGGGGAATATCACGCAGTGAGACGGTCTCCACCTCACCACACAGTGACCATCAGCAGGGTATTGGGGAATATCACACACTGAGACTGTCCCTACCTCACCACACAGTAACCATCAGCAGGGTATTGGGGAATATCACGCAGTGAGACTGTCACTACCTCACCACACAGTGACCATCAGCAGGGCATTGGGGAATATCACACAGTGAGACTGCCTCTACCTCACCACACAGTGACCATCAGAAGGGTATTGGGAATATCACACAGTGAGACTGTATCTACCTCACCACACAGTGACTATCAGCAGGGTATTGGGAATATCACAGAGTGAGACTCTCTCTGCCTCACCACACAGTGACCATCAGCAGGGTATCGGGGAATAGAACAGTGAGACTGTCACTACCTCACCACACAGCGATCATCAGCAGCGTATTGGGGAATATCACACAGTGAGACTGCCTCCGCCTCACCACACAGTGTCCATCAGCAGGGTATTGCGAATATCACACAGTGAGACTGTCTCTACCTTACCTCACAGTGACCATCAGCAGGGTATTCGGAATATCACACAGTGAGACTGTCTCTACCTCACCACACAGTGACTATCAGCAGGGTATTGGGGAATAGCACAGTAATACTGTCTCTACCTCACCACACAGTGACCAGCAGCAGTGTATTGGGAACATCACACAGTGAGACTGTCACTATCTCATCACACAGTGACCATCAGCAGGGTATTGGGGAATATCAAACAGTGAGACTGTCTCTGCCTCACCACACAGTGACCATCAGCAGGGTATTGGGGAATAGCACAGTGAGACTGTCTCTACCTCACCACACAGTGACTATTAGCAGGGTATTGGGGAATAGCACAGTAAGACTGTCTCTACCTCACCACAGTGACCATCAGCAGGGTATTGGTAATATCACACAGTGAGACTGTCTCTAACTCACCACACAGTGACCATCAGCAGGGTATTGGGAATATCACACAGTGAGACTGTCTCTACCTCACCACAAAGTGACCATCAGCAGGGTATTGGGAATATCACACAGTGAGACTGTCTCCGCATCACCACACAGTGACCATCAGCAGGGTATTGGGGAATATCACACAGTGAGACTGTCTCCGTCTCACCACACAGTGACCATCAGCAGGGTATTGGGGAATATCAAACAGTGAGACTGTCTCTACCTCATCACACAGTGACTATCAGCAGGGTATTGGGGAATATCACACACTGAGAGTGACACTATCTCACCACACAGTGACCATCAGCAGGGTATTGGGAATATCACACAGTGAGACTGTCTCTCCCTCACCACTCAGTGACCATCAGCAGGGTATTGGGAATATCACACAGTGAGACTGTCAATACCGCACCACACAGGGACCATCAGTAGGGTATTGGGAATATCACACAGTGAGACTGTCTCTACCTCACCACACAGTGACCATCAGAAAGTTATTGGGAATATCACACAGTGAGACTGTATCTACCTCACCACACAGTGACCATCAGCAGGGCATTGGGGAATAGCACAGTGAGACTGTCACTACCTCACCACACAGTGACCATCAGCAGGGTATTGGGGAATATCACACAGTGAGACTGTCTCCGCCTCACCACACAGTGACCATCAGCAGGGTATTGGGGAATATCACACGTTGAGACTGTCTCTACCTCAGCACACAGTGACTACCAGCAGGGTATTGGGGAATATCACACAGTGAGAGTGTCTCTATCTCACCACACAGTGACCATCAGCAGGGTATTGGGAATATCACACAGTGAGACTGTCTCCGCCTCACCACACAGTGACCATCAGCAGGGTATTGGGGAATATCACACGTTGAGACTGTCTCTACCTCAGCACACAGTGACTACCAGCAGGGTATTTGGGAATACCACAAAGCGAGACTGTCTCTACCTCACCACACAGGGACCATCAGCAGGGTATTGGGAATATCACACAGTGAGACTGTCAATACCGAACAACACAGGGACCATCAGCAGGGTATTGGGAATATCACACAGTGAGACTGTCTCTACCTCACCACACAGTGACCATCAGAACGGTATTGGGAATATCACACAGTGAGACTGTATCTACCTCACCACACAGTGACCATCAGCAGGGTATTGGGAATATCACACAGTGAGAGTGTCTGCCTCACCACACAGAGAGTATTAGCAGGGCATTGGGAATATTACACAGTGAGACTGTCTACCTCACCACACAGTGAATATCAACAGGGTATTGGGAATATCACACGGTGAGACTGTCTCTACCTCGCCACACAGTGACCAGCAGCAGTGTATTGGGAACATCACACAGTGAGACTGTCACTATTTCACCACACAGTGACCATCAGCAGGGTATTGGGGAATATCACACAGTGAGACTCTCTCTGCCTCACCACACAGTGACCATCAGCAGGGTATTGGGGAATAGCACAGTGAGACTGTCTCTACCTCACCACACAGTGACCATCAGCAGGGTATTGGGGAATATCACACAGTGAGACTGCCTCCGCCTCACCACACAGTGACCATCAGCAGGGTATTGGGGAATAGCACAGTGAGACTGTCTCAATCTCACCACACAGTGACCATCAGAAGGGTATTGGGAATATCACGGTGAAACTGTCTCTTCCTCACCACACAGTGACCATCAGCAGGGTATTGCGGAATATCACACAGTGAGACTGTCTCCGCCTCACCACACAGTGACTATCAGCAGGGTTTTGGGAATATCACACAGTGAGACTGTCTCTGCCTCACCACACAGTGACTATCAACAGGGTATTGGGAATATCACACAGTCAGACTGTCTCTACGTCACCACACAGTGACTATCAACAGGGTATTGGGAATATCACAAAGTGAGGCTGTCTCTACCTCACCACACAGTGACCAGCAGCAGTGTATTGGGAACATCACACAGTGAGACTGTCACTATCTAACCACACAGTGACCATCAGCAGGGTATTGGGAATATCACACAGTGAGAGTGTCTGCCTCACCACACAGAGTATTAGCAGGGCATTGGGAATATTACACAGTGAGACTGTCTGCCTCACCACACAGTGACTATCAACAGGGTATTGGGAATATCACACGGTGAGACTGTCTCTACCTCGCCACACAGTCACCAGCAGCTGTGTATTGGGAACATCAAACAGTGAGACTGTCACCATCTCACCACACAGTGACCATCAGCAGGGTATTGGGGAATATCACACAGTGAGACTCTCTCTGCCTCACCACACAGTGACCATCAGCAGGGTATTGGGGAATAGCACAGTGAGACTGTCTCTACCTCACCACACAGTGACCATCAGCAGGGTATTGGGGAATATCACACAGTGAGACTGTCTCCGCCTCCCCACACAGTGACCATCAGCAGGGTATTGGGGAATATCACACGTTGAGACTCTCTCTACCTCAGCACACAGTGACTACCAGCAGGGTATTGGGGAATATCACACAGTGAGAGTGTCTCTATCTCACCACACAGTGACCATCAGCAGGGTATTGGGAATATCACACAGTGAGACTGTCTCCACCTCACCACACAGTGACCATCAGCAGGGTATTGGGGAATATCACACGTTGAGACTGTCTCTACCTCAGCACACAGTGACTACCAGCAGGGTATTGGGGAATATCACAAAGTGAGAGTGTCTCAATCTCACCACACAGTGACATCAGCAGGGTATTGGGAATATCACACAGTGAGACTGTTTCTACCTCCCCTCACAGTGACTATCAGCAGGGTATTTGGGAATATCACAAAGCGAGACTGTCTCTACCTCACCACACAGGGACCATCAGCAGGGGATTAGGAATATCACACAGTGAGACTGTCAATACCGCACAACACAGGGACCATCAGCAGGGTATTGGGAATATCACACAGTGAGACTGTCTCTACCTCACCACACAGTGACCATCAGACCGGTATTGGGAATATCACACAGTGAGACTGTATCTACCTCACCACACAGTGACCATCAGCAGGGTATTGGGAAATATCACACAGTGAGACTGTCTCTACCTCACCACACAGTGACTATCAGCAGGGTATTGGGAATATCACACAGTGAGACTGTCTCTCCCTCACCACTCAGTGGCTATCAGCAGGGTATTGGGAATATCAAACAGTGAGACTGTCCCTGCCTCACCACACAGTCACCATCAGCAGGGTATTGGGAATATCACACAATGAGACTGTCACTGCCTAACCACACAGTGACTATCAGCAGGGTATTGGGAATATCACACAGTGAGACTGTATCTACTTCACCACACAGTGACTATCAGCAGTGTATTGGGAATGTCACACAGTGAGACTGTCTCTACCTTACCACACAGGGACCATCAGCAGCGTATTGGGAATATCACACAGTGAGACTGTATCCACCTCACCACACAGTGACCATCAGCAGGGTATTGGGGAATATCACACACTGAGACTATCCCTACCTCACCACACAGTAACCATCAGCAGGGTATTGGGGAATATCACGCAGTGAGACTGTCTCCACCTCACCACACAGTGACCATCAGCAGGGCATTGGGGAATATCACACACTGAGACTGTCCCTACCTCACCACACAGTAACCATCAGCAGGGTTTTCGGAATATCACACAGTGAGACTGTCTCTACCTCACCACACAGTGACTATCAGCAGGGTATTGGGGAATAGCACAGTAATACTGTCTCTACCTCACCACACAGTGACCAGCAGCAGTGTATTGGGAACATCACACAGTGAGACTGTCACTATCTCACCACACAGTGACCATCAGCAGGGTATTGGGGAATATCAAACAGTGAGACTGTCTCTGCCTCACCACACAGTGACCATCAGCAGGGTATTGGGGAATAGCACAGTGAGACTGTCTCTACCTCACCACACACTGACTATCAGCAGGGTATTGGGGAATAGCACAGTAAGACTGTCTCTACCTCACCACACAGTGACCATCAGCAGGGTATTGGGAATATCACACAGTGAGACTGTCTCTAACTCACCACACAGTGACCATCAGCAGGGTATTGGGAATATCACACAGTGAGACTGTCTCTACCTCACCACAAAGTGACCATCAGCAGGGTATTGGGAATATCACACAGTGAGACTGTCTCCGCATCACCACACAGTGACCATCAGCAGGGTATTGGGGAATATCACACAGTGAGACTGTCTCCGTCTCACCACACAGTGACCATCAGCAGGGTATTGGGGAATATCAAACAGTGAGACTGTCTCTACCTCACCACTCAGTGACCATCAGCAGGGTATTGGGAATATCACACAGTGAGATTGTCAATACCGCACCACACAGGGACCATCAGTAGGGTATTGGGAATATCACACAGTGAGACTGTCTCTACCTCACCACACAGTGACCATCAGAAGGGTATTGGGAATATCACACAGTGAGACTGTATCTACCTCACCACACAGTGACCATCACCAGGGTATTGGGAATATCACACAGTGAGACTGTCTCTCCCTCACCACTCAGTGACTATCAGCAGGGTATTGGGAATATCACACAGTGAGACTGTCTCTGCCTCACCACACAGTGACCATCAGCAGGGTATTGGGCAATAGCACAGTGAGACTGTCACTACCTCACCACACAGTGACCATCAGCAGGGTATTGGGGAATAGCACAGTGAGACTGTCTCAATCTCACCACACAGTGAACATCAGCAGGGTATTGGGAATATCACGGTGAAACTGTCTCTTCCTCACCACACAGTGACCATCAGCAGGGTATTGGGGAATACCACACAGTGAGACTGTCTCCGCCTCACCACAAAGAGAGTATCAGCAGGGTATTGGGAATATTACACAGTGAGACTGTCTACCTCACCACACAGTGACTATCAACAGGGTATTGGGAATATCACACGGTGAGACTGTCTCTACCTCACCACACAGTGACCAGCAGCAGTGTATTGGGAACATCACACAGTGAGACTGTCACTATCTCACCACACAGTGACCATCAGCAGGGTATTGGGGAATATCACACAGTGAGACTGTCTCTGCCTCACCACACAGTGACCAGCAGCAGTGTATTGGGAACATCACACAGTGAGACTGTCTCTACCTCACCACACAGTGACCATCAGCAGGGTATTGGGAATATCACACAGTGAGACTGTCTCAACCTCACCACAAAGTGACCACCAGCAGGGTATTGGGAATATCACACAGTGAGACTGTCTCCGCCTCACCACACAGTGACCATCAGCAGGGTATTGGGGAATATCACACAGTGAGACTGTCTCCGTCTCACCACACAGTGACCATCAGCAGGTTATTGGGGAATATCACAAGTTGAGACTGTCTCTACCTCAGCACACAGTGACTACCAGCAGGGTATTGGGGAATATCACACAGTGAGAGTGTCTCTATCTCACCACTCAGTGGCTATCAGCAGGGTATTGGGAATATCACACAGTGAGACTGTCTCCGCCTCACCACACAGTGACCATCAGCAGGTTATTGGGGAATATCACACGTTGAGACTGTCTCTACCTCAGCACACAGTGACTATCAGCAGGGTATTGGGAATATCACACAGTGAGACTGTCTCTAACTCACCACACAGTGACCATCAGCAGGGTATTGGGAATATCACACAGTGAGACTGTCTCTAACTCACCACACAGTGACCATCAGCAGGGTATTGGGAATATCACACAGTGAGACTGTCTCTACCTCACCACAAAGTGACCATCAGCAGGGTATTGGGAATATCACACAGTGAGACTGTCTCCGCATCACCACACAGTGACCATCAGCAGGGTATTGGGGAATATCACACAGTGAGACTGTCTCCGTCTCACCACACAGTGACCATCAGCAGGGTATTGGGGAATATCAAACAGTGAGACTGTCTCTACCTCATCACACAGTGACTATCAGCAGGGTATTGGGGAATATCACACACTGAGAGTGACACTATCTCACCACACAGTGACCATCAGCAGGGTATTGGGAATATCTCACAGTGAGACTGTCTCTACCTCCCCACACAGTGACTATCAGCAGGGTATTTGGGAATATCACAAAGCGAGACTGTCTCTACCTCACCACACAAGGACCATCACCAGGGTATTGGGAATATCACACAGTGAGACTGTCTCTCCCTCACCACTCAGTGACCATCAGCAGGGTATTGGGAATATCACACAGTGAGACTGTCAATACCGCACCACACAGGGACCATTAGTAGGGTATTGGGAATATCACACAGTGAGACTGTCTCTACCTCACCACACAGTGACCATCAGAAGGGTATTGGGAATATCACACAGTGAGACTGTATCTACCTCACCACACAGTGACCATCACCAGGGTATTGGGAATATCACACAGTGAGACTGTCTCTCCCTCACCACTCAGTGACTATCAGCAGGGTATTGGGAATATCACACAGTGAGACTGTCTCTGCCTCACCACACAGTGACCATCAGCAGGGTATTGGGCAATAGCACAGTGAGACTGTCACTACCTGACCACACAGTGACCATCAGCAGGGTATTGGGGAATAGCACAGTGAGACTGTCTCAATCTCACCACACAATGAACATCAGCAGGGTATTGGGAATATCACGGTGAAACTGTCTCTTCCTCACCACACAGTGACCATCAGCAGGGTATTGGGGAATACCACACAGTGAGACTGTCTGCGCCTCACCACACAGAGAGTATCAGCAGGGTATTGGGAATATTACACAGTGAGACTGTCTACCTCACCACACAGTGACTATCAACAGGGTATTGGGAATATCACACGGTGAGACTGTCTTTACCTCACCACACAGTGACCAGCAGCAGTGTATTGGGAACATCACACAGTGAGACTGTCACTATCTCACCACACAGTGACCATCAGCAGGGTATTGGGGAATATCACACAGTGAGACTGTCTCTGCCTCACCACACAGTGACCAGCAGCAGTGTATTGGGAACATCACACAGTGAGACTGTCTCTACCTCACCACACAGTGACCATCAGCAGGGTATTGGGAAAATCACACAGTGAGACTGTCTCAACCTCACCACAAAGTGACCATCAGCAGGGTATTGGGAATATCACACAGTGAGACTGTCTCCGCCTCACCACACAGTGACCATCAGCAGGGTATTGGGGAATATCACACAGTGAGACTGTCTCTACGTCACCACACAGTGACTATCAACAGGGTATTGGGAATATCACAAAGTGAGGCTGTCTCTACCTCACCACACAGTGACCAGCAGCAGTGTATTGGGAACATCACACAGTGAGACTGTCACTATCTAACCACACAGTGACCATCAGCAGGGTATTGGGAATATCACACAGTGAGAGTGTCTGCCTCACCACACAGAGAGTATTAGCAGGGCATTGGGAATATTACACAGTGAGACTGTCTACCTCACCACACAGTGACTATCAACAGGGTATTGGGAATATCACACGGTGAGACTGTCTCTACCTCGCCACACAGTCACCAGCAGCAGTGTATTGGGAACATCACACAGTGAGACTGTCACTATCTCACCACACAGTGACCATCAGCAGGGTATTGGGGAATATCACACAGTGAGACTCTATCTGCCTCACCACATAGTGACCATCAGCAGGGTATTGGGGAATAGCACAGTGAGACTGTCTCTACCTCACCACACAGTGACCATCAGCAGGGTATTGGGGAATATCACACAGTGAGACTGTCTCCGCCTCACCACACAGTGACCATCAGCAGGGTATTGGGGAATATCACAAGTTGAGACTGTCTCTGCCTCAGCACACAGTGACTACCAGCAGGGTATTGGGGAATATCACACAGTGAGAGTGTCTCTATCTCACCACACAGTGACCATCAGCAGGGTATTGGGAATATCACACAGTGAGACTGTCTCCGCCTCACCACACAGTGACCATCAGCAGGGTATTGGGGAATATCACACGTTGAGACTGTCTCTACCTCAGCACACAGTGACCATCAGCAGGGCATTTGGGAATATCACAAAGCGAGACTGTCTCTACCTCACCACACAGGGACCATCAGCAGGGTATTGGGAATATCACACAGTGAGACTGTCAATACCGCACAACACAGGGACCATCAGCAGGGTATTGGGAATATCACACAGTGAGACTGTCTCTACCTCACCACACAGTGACCATCAGAACGGTATTGGGAATATCACACAGTGAGACTGTATCTACCTCACCACACAGTGACCATCAGCAGGGTATTGGGAAATATCACACAGTGAGACTGTCTCTACCTCACCACACAGTGACTATCAGAAGGGTATTGGGAATATCACACAGTGAGACTGTCTCTCCCTCACCACTCAGTGGCTATCAGCAGGGTATTGGGAATATCAAACAGTGAGACTGTCCCTGCCTCACCACACAGTCACCATCAGCAGGGTATTGGGAATATCACACAATGAGACTGTCACTACCTAACCACACAGTGACTATCAGCAGGGTATTGGGAATATCACACAGTGAGACTGTATCTACTTCACCACACAGTGACTATCAGCAGTGTATTGGGAATGTCACACAGTGAGACTGTCTCTACCTTACCACACAGGGACCATCAGCAGCGTATTGGGAATATCACACAGTGAGACTGTATCCACCTCACCACACAGTGACCATCAGCAGGGTATTGGGGAATACCACACACTGAGACTGTCCCTACCTCACCACACAGTAACCATCAGCAGGGTATTGGGGAATATCACGCAGTGAGACGGTCTCCACCTCACCACACAGTGACCATCAGCAGGGTATTGGGGAATATCACACACTGAGACTGTCCCTACCTCACCACACAGTAACCATCAGCAGGGTATTGGGGAATATCACGCAGTGAGACTGTCACTACCTCACCACACAGTGACCATCAGCAGGGCATTGGGGAATATCACACAGTGAGACTGCCTCTACCTCACCACACAGTGACCATCAGAAGGGTATTGGGAATATCACACAGTGAGACTGTATCTACCTCACCACACAGTGACTATCAGCAGGGTATTGGGAATATCACAGAGTGAGACTCTCTCTGCCTCACCACACAGTGACTATCAGCAGGGTATTGGGGAATAGCACAGTAATACTGTCTCTACCTCACCACACAGTGACCAGCAGCAGTGTATTGGGAACATCACACAGTGAGACTGTCACTATCTCATCACACAGTGACCATCAGCAGGGCATTGGGGAATATCAAACAGTGAGACTGTCTCTGCCTCACCACACAGTGACCATCAGCAGGGTATTGGGGAGTAGCACAGTGAGACTGTCTCTACCTCACCACACAGTGACTATTAGCAGGGTATTGGGGAATAGCACAGTAAGACTGTCTCTACCTCACCACACAGTGACCATCAGCAGGGTATTGGTAATATCACACAGTGAGACTGTCTCTAACTCACCACACAGTGACCATCAGCAGGGTATTGGGAATATCACACAGTGAGACTGTCTCTACTTCACCACAAAGTGACCATCAGCAGGGTATTGGGAATATCACACAGTGAGACTGTCTCCGCATCACCACACAGTGACCATCAGCAGGGTATTGGGGAATATCACACAGTGAGACTGTCTCCGTCTCACCACACAGTGACCATCAGCAGGGTATTGGGGAATATCAAACAGTGAGACTGTCTCTACCTCATCACACAGTGACTATCAGCAGGGTATTGGGGAATATCACACACTGAGAGTGACACTATCTCACCACACAGTGACCATCAGCAGGGTATTGGGAATATCACACAGTGAGACTGTCTCTCCCTCACCACTCAGTGACCATCAGCAGGGTATTGGGAATATCACACAGTGAGACTGTCAATACCGCACCACACAGGGACCATCAGTAGGGTATTGGGAATATCACATAGCGAGACTGTCTCTACCTCACCACACAGTGACCATCAGAAGGGTATTGGGAATATCACACAGTGAGACTGTATCTACCTCACCACACAGTGACCATCAGCAGGGCATTGGGGAATAGCACAGTGAGACTGTCACTACCTGACCACACAGTGACCATCAGCAGGGTATTGGGGAATAGCACAGTGAGACTGTCACTACCTGACCACACAGTGACCATCAGCAGGGTATTGGGGAATAGCACAGTGAGACTGTCTCAATCTCACCACACAGTGACCATCAGCAGGGTATTGGGGAATATCACACGTTGAGACTGTCTCTACCTCAGCACACAGTGACTACCAGCAGGGTATTGGGGAATATCACACAGTGAGAGTGTCTCTATCTCACCACACAGTGACCATCAGCAGGGTATTGGGAATATCACACAGTGAGACTGTCTCCGCCTCACCACACAGTGACCATCAGCAGGGTATTGGGAATATCACACAGTGAGACTGTCTCTAACTCAGCACACAGTGACCATCAGCAGGGTATTGGGGAATATCACAAAGTGAGAGTGTCTCTATCTCACCACACAGTGACCATCAGCAGGGTATTGGGAATATCACACAGTGAGACTGTTTCTACCTCCCCTCACAGTGACTATCAGCAGGGTATTTGGGAATATCACACAGTGAGACTGTCTCTACGTCACCACACAGTGACTATCAACAGGGTATTGGGAATATCACAAAGTGAGGCTGTCTCTACCTCACCACACAGTGACCAGCAGCAGTGTATTGGGAACATCACACAGTGAGACTGTCACTATCTAACCACACAGTGACCATCAGCAGGGTATTGGGAATATCACACAGTGAGAGTGTCTGCCTCACCACACAGAGAGTATTAGCAGGGCATTGGGAATATTACACAGTGAGACTGTCTACCTCACCACACAGTGACTATCAACAGGGTATTGGGAATATCACACGGTGAGACTGTCTCTACCTCGCCACACAGTCACCAGCAGCAGTGTATTGGGAACATCACACAGTGAGACTGTCACTATCTCACCACACAGTGACCATCAGCAGGGTATTGGGGAATATCACACAGTGAGACTCTCTCTGCCTCACCACACAGTGACCATCAGCAGGGTATTGGGGAATAGCACAGTGAGACTGTCTCTACCTCACCACACAGTGACCATCAGCAGGGTATTGGGGAATATCACACAGTGAGACTGTCTCCGCCTCACCACACAGTGACCATCAGCAGGGTATTGGGGAATATCACAAGTTGAGACTGTCTCTGCCTCAGCACACAGTGACTACCAGCAGGGTATTGGGGAATATCACACAGTGAGAGTGTCTCTATCTCACCACACAGTGACCATCAGCAGGGTATTGGGAATATCACACAGTGAGACTGTCTCCGCCTCACCACACAGTGACCATCAGCAGGGTATTGGGGAATATCACACGTTGAGACTGTCTCTACCTCAGCACACAGTGACTACCAGCAGGGTATTTGGGAATATCACAAAGCGAGACTGTCTCTACCTCACCACACAGGGACCATCAGCAGGGTATTGGGAATATCACACAGTGAGACTGTCAATACCGCACAACACAGGGACCATCAGCAGGGTATTGGGAATATCACACAGTGAGACTGTCTCTACCTCACCACACAGTGACCATCAGAACGGTATTGGGAATATCACACAGTGAGACTGTATCTACCTCACCACACAGTGACCATCAGCAGGGTATTGGGAAATATCACACAGTGAGACTGTCTCTACCTCACCACACAGTGACTATCAGAAGGGTATTGGGAATATCACACAGTGAGACTGTCTCTCCCTCACCACTCAGTGGCTATCAGCAGGGTATTGGGAATATCAAACAGTGAGACTGTCCCTGCCTCACCACACAGTCACCATCAGCAGGGTATTGGGAATATCACACAATGAGACTGTCACTACCTAACCACACAGTGACTATCAGCAGGGTATTGGGAATATCACACAGTGAGACTGTATCTACTTCACCACACAGTGACTATCAGCAGTGTATTGGGAATGTCACACAGTGAGACTGTCTCTACCTTACCACACAGGGACCATCAGCAGCGTATTGGGAATATCACACAGTGAGACTGTATCCACCTCACCACACAGTGACCATCAGCAGGGTATTGGGGAATACCACACACTGAGACTGTCCCTACCTCACCACACAGTAACCATCAGCAGGGTATTGGGGAATATCACGCAGTGAGACGGTCTCCACCTCACCACACAGTGACCATCAGCAGGGTATTGGGGAATATCACACACTGAGACTGTCCCTACCTCACCACACAGTAACCATCAGCAGGGTATTGGGGAATATCACGCAGTGAGACTGTCACTACCTCACCACACAGTGACCATCAGCAGGGCATTGGGGAATATCACACAGTGAGACTGCCTCTACCTCACCACACAGTGACCATCAGAAGGGTATTGGGAATATCACACAGTGAGACTGTATCTACCTCACCACACAGTGACTATCAGCAGGGTATTGGGAATATCACAGAGTGAGACTCTCTCTGCCTCACCACACAGTGACTATCAGCAGGGTATTGGGGAATAGCACAGTAATACTGTCTCTACCTCACCACACAGTGACCAGCAGCAGTGTATTGGGAACATCACACAGTGAGACTGTCACTATCTCATCACACAGTGACCATCAGCAGGGCATTGGGGAATATCAAACAGTGAGACTGTCTCTGCCTCACCACACAGTGACCATCAGCAGGGTATTGGGGAATAGCACAGTGAGACTGTCTCTACCTCACCACACAGTGACTATTAGCAGGGTATTGGGGAATAGCACAGTAAGACTGTCTCTACCTCACCACACAGTGACCATCAGCAGGGTATTGGTAATATCACACAGTGAGACTGTCTCTAACTCACCACACAGTGACCATCAGCAGGGTATTGGGAATATCACACAGTGAGACTGTCTCTACTTCACCACAAAGTGACCATCAGCAGGGTATTGGGAATATCACACAGTGAGACTGTCTCCGCATCACCACACAGTGACCATCAGCAGGGTATTGGGGAATATCACACAGTGAGACTGTCTCCGTCTCACCACACAGTGACCATCAGCAGGGTATTGGGGAATATCAAACAGTGAGACTGTCTCTACCTCATCACACAGTGACTATCAGCAGGGTATTGGGGAATATCACACACTGAGAGTGACACTATCTCACCACACAGTGACCATCAGCAGGGTATTGGGAATATCACACAGTGAGACTGTCTCTCCCTCACCACTCAGTGACCATCAGCAGGGTATTGGGAATATCACACAGTGAGACTGTCAATACCGCACCACACAGGGACCATCAGTAGGGTATTGGGAATATCACATAGCGAGACTGTCTCTACCTCACCACACAGTGACCATCAGAAGGGTATTGGGAATATCACACAGTGAGACTGTATCTACCTCACCACACAGTGACCATCAGCAGGGCATTGGGGAATAGCACAGTGAGACTGTCACTACCTGACCACACAGTGACCATCAGCAGGGTATTGGGGAATAGCACAGTGAGACTGTCACTACCTGACCACACAGTGACCATCAGCA
Organism: Cetorhinus maximus; assembly: GCF_964194155.1. Lineage (NCBI taxonomy): Eukaryota > Metazoa > Chordata > Chondrichthyes > Lamniformes > Cetorhinidae > Cetorhinus > Cetorhinus maximus. The sequence continues at coordinate 91,646 of NW_027596524.1, forward strand.
GGGTATTGGGGAATAGCACAGTGAGACTGTCTCAATCTCACCACACAGTGACCATCAGCAGGGTATTGGGGAATATCACACGTTGAGACTGTCTCTACCTCAGCACACAGTGACTACCAGCAGGGTATTGGGGAATATCACACAGTGAGAGTGTCTCTATCTCACCACACAGTGACCATCAGCAGGGTATTGGGAATATCACACAGTGAGACTGTCTCCGCCTCACCACACAGTGACCATCAGCAGGGTATTGGGAATATCACACAGTGAGACTGTCTCTAACTCAGCACACAGTGACCATCAGCAGGGTATTGGGGAATATCACAAAGTGAGAGTGTCTCTATCTCACCACACAGTGACCATCAGCAGGGTATTGGGAATATCACACAGTGAGACTGTTTCTACCTCCCCTCACAGTGACTATCAGCAGGGTATTTGGGAATATCACAAAGCGAGACTGTCTCTACCTCACCACACAGGGACCATCAGCAGGGTATTGGGAATATCACACAGTGAGACTGTCAATACCGCACAGCACAGGGACCATCAGCAGGGTATTGGGAATATCACACACTGAGACTGTCTCTACCTCACCACACAGTGACCATCAGAACGGTATTGGGAATATCACACAGTGAGACTGTATCTACCTCACCACACAGTGACCATCAGCAGGGTATTGGGAAATATCACACAGTGAGACTGTCTCCGTCTCACCACACAGTGACCATCAGCAGGGTATTGGGGAATATCAAACAGTGAGACTGTCTCTCCCTCACCACTCAGTGACCATCAGCAGGGTATTGGGAATATCACACAGTGAGACTGTCAATACCGCACCACACAGGGACCATCAGTAGGGTATTGGGAATATCACACAGTGAGACTGTCTCTACCTCACCACACAGTGACCATCAGAAGGGTATTGGGAATATCACACAGTGAGACTGTATCTACCTCACCACACAGTGACCATCACCAGGGTATTGGGAATATCACACAGTGAGACTGTCTCTCCCTCACCACTCAGTGACTATCAGCAGGGTATTGGGAATATCACACAGTGAGACTGTCTCTGCCTCACCACACAGTGACCATCAGCAGGGTATTGGGCAATAGCACAGTGAGACTGTCACTACCTGACCACACAGTGACCATCAGCAGGGTATTGGGGAATAGCACAGTGAGACTGTCTCAATCTCACCACACAGTGAACATCAGCAGGGTATTGGGAATATCACGGTGAAACTGTCTCTTCCTCACCACACACTGACCATCAGCAGGGTATTGGGGAATACCACACAGTGAGACTGTCTCCGCCTCACCACACAGTGACCATCAGCAGGGTATTGGGAATATCACACAGTGAGACAGCCTCTGCCTCACCACACAGTGACTATCAACAGGGTATTGGGAATATCACACGGTGAGACTGTCTCTACCTCACCACACAGTGACCAGCAGCAGTGTATTGGGAACATCACACAGTGAGACTGTCACTATCTCACCACACAGTGACCATCAGCAGGGTATTGGGAATATCACACAGTGAGAGTGAATGCCTCACCACACAGAGAGTATCAGCAGGGTATTGGGAATATTACACAGTGAGACTGTCTACCTCACCACACAGTGACTATCAACAGGGTATTGGGAATATCACACGGTGAGACTGTCTTTACCTCACCACACAGTGACCAGCAGCAGTGTATTGGGAACATCACACAGTGAGACTGTCACTATCTCACCACACAGTGACCATCAGCAGGGTATTGGGGAATATCACACAGTGAGACTGTCTCTGCCTCACCACACAGTGACCAGCAGCAGTGTATTGGGAACATCACACAGTGAGACTGTCTCTACCTCACCACACAGTGACCATCAGCAAGGTATTGGGAATATCACACAGTGAGACTGTCTCAACCTCACCACAAAGTGACCATCAGCAGGGTATTGGGAATATCACACAGTGAGACTGTCTCCGCCTCACCACACAGTGACCATCAGCAGGGTATTGGGGAATATCACACAGTGAGACTGTCTCCGCCTCACCACACAGTGACCATCAGCAGGTTATTGGGGAATATCACACAATGAGACTGCCTCTACCTCAGCACACAGTGACTACCAGCAGGGTACTGGGGAATATCACACAGTGAGAGTGTCTCTATCTAACCACACAGTGACCATCAGCAGGGTATTGCGAATATCACACAGTGAGACTGTTTCTACCTCCCCTCACAGTGACTATCAGCAGGGTATTTGGGAATATAACCAAGCGAGACTGTCTCTACCTCACCACACAGGGACCATCAGCAGGGTATTGGGGAATAGCACAGTAATACTGTCTCTACCTCACCACACAGTGACCAGCAGCAGTGTATTGGGAACATCACACAATGAGACTGTCACTATCTCACCACACAGTGACCATCAGCAGGGTATTGGGGAATATCAAACAGTGAGACTGTCTCTGCCTCACCACACAGTGACCATCAGCAGGGTATTGGGGAATAGCACAGTGAGACTGTCTCTACCTCACCACACAGTGACTATCAGCAGGGTATTGGGGAATAGCACAGTAAGACTGTCTCTACCTCACCACACAGTGACCATCAGCAGGGTATTGGGAATATCACACAGTAAGACTGTCTCTACCTCACCACACAGTGACCATCAGCAGGGTATTGGGAATATCACACAGTAAGACTGTCTCTACCTCACCACACAGTGACCATCAGCAGGGTACTGGGAATATCACACAGTGAGACTGTCTCTACCTCACCACTCAGTGACCATCAGCAGGGTATTGGGAATATCACACAGAGAGACTGTCTCTATCTCACCACACAGTGACCATCAGCAGGGTGATGGGAATATCACACAGTGAGACTGTCTCTACTTTACCACACAGTGACCATCAGCAGCGTATTGGGAATATCACACAGTGAGACTGTCTCCGCCTCACCACACAGTGACCATCAGCAGGGTATTGGGAATATTATTCAGTGAGACTGTCTCTACCTCACCACACAGTGTCTACCAGCAGGGTATTGGGAATACCAAACAGCGAGACTGTCTCTACCTCACCACACACTGACTATCAGCAGGGTATTGGGAATATCACACAGTGAGACTGTCTCAACCTCACCACACAGTGTCCATCAGGAGGGTATTGGGAATATCACACAGTGAGACTGTCTCTACCTCACCACACAGTGACCATCAGCAGGGTATTGGGAAATATCACACAGTGAGACTGTCTCTACCTCACCACACAGTGACCATCAGCAGGGTATTGGGGATTAGCACAGTGAGACTGTCTCTACCTCACCACACAGAGACCAGCAGCAGGGTATTGGGAATATCACACAGTGAGACAGTCACTCCCTCACCACACGGTGACCATTAGCAGGGTATTGGGAATAACACACAGTGAGACTGTATCTACCTCACCACAGAGTGACCATCAGCAGGGTCTTGGGAATATCACACAGTGAGACAGTCTCTCCCTCACCACACAGTGACAATCAGCAGGGTATTGGGGTTTAGCACAGTGAGACTGTCACTACCTCACCACACGGTGACCATCAGCAGGGTATTGGGAAATATCACACAGTGAGACTGTCTCTACCTCACCACACAGTGACCATCAGCAGGGTACTGGGGAATAGCACAGTGAGACTGTCTCTACCTCACCACACAGTGACCATCAGCAGGGTATTGGGAATATCACAGAGTGAGACAGTCACTCCCTCACCAGACGGTGACCATCAGCAGGGTATTGGGGAGTATCACATAGTGAGACTGTCTCGACCTCACCACACAGTGACCATCAGCAGGGTATTGGGAATATCACACAGTGAGACTGTCTCTCCCTCAGCACACAGTGACCATCAGCAGGGTATTGGGGAATAGCACAGAGAGAATGTCTCTACCTCACCACACAGTGACCATCAGCAGGGTATTGGGAATATCACACAGTGAGACTGTCTCTACCTCACCACACAGTGACCATCAGCAGGGTATTGGGATTATCACACAGTGAGTCTGTCTCTACCTCACCACACAGTGACCATCAGCAGGGTATTGGGAATATCACACAGTGAGACTGTCTCTACCTCACCACACAGTGACTATCAGCAGGGTATTGGGAATATCACACAGCGAGACATTCTCTATCTCACCACACAGTGACCATCAGAAGGGTATTGGGAATATCAGACAGTGAGACTGTCTCTACCTCACCACACAGTGACCATCAGCAGGGTATTGGGAATATTACACAGTGAGACTGTCTCTACCTCACCACACAGTAACCATCAGCAGAGTATTGGGAATATCACAAAATGAGACTGTCACTGCCTTACCACACAGTGACCATCAGCAGGGTATTGGGAATATCACACAGTGAGAGTGTCTGCCTCACCACACAGAGAGTATCAGCAGGGTATTGGGAATATTACACAGTGAGTCTGTCTACCTCACCACACAGTGACTATCAACAGGGTATTGGTAATATCACACTGTGGGACTGTCTCTACTTCACCAGAGGGTGACCATCAGCAGGGTATTGGAAATTTCACACAGTGAGACTGTCTCTGCCTCACCACACAGTGACCATCAGCAGGGTATTGGGCAATAGCACAGTGAGACTGTCACTACCTGACCACACAGTGACCATCAGCAGGGTATTGGGGAATAGCACAGTGAGACTGTCTCAATCTCACCACACAGTGAACATCAGCAGGGTATTGGGAATATCACGGTGAAACTGTCTCTTCCTCACCACACACTGACCATCAGCAGGGTATTGGGGAATACCACACAGTGAGACTGTCTCCGCCTCACCACACAGTGACCATCAGCAGGGTATTGGGAATATCACACAGTGAGACAGCCTCTGCCTCACCACACAGTGACTATCAACAGGGTATTGGGAATATCACACGGTGAGACTGTCTCTACCTCACCACACAGTGACCAGCAGCAGTGTATTGGGAACATCACACAGTGAGACTGTCACTATCTCACCACACAGTGACCATCAGCAGGGTATTGGGAATATCACACAGTGAGAGTGAATGCCTCACCACACAGAGAGTATCAGCAGGGTATTGGGAATATTACACAGTGAGACTGTCTACCTCACCACACAGTGACTATCAACAGGGTATTGGGAATATCACACGGTGAGACTGTCTTTACCTCACCACACAGTGACCAGCAGCAGTGTATTGGGAACATCACACAGTGAGACTGTCACTATCTCACCACACAGTGACCATCAGCAGGGTATTGGGGAATATCACACAGTGAGACTGTCTCTGCCTCACCACACAGTGACCAGCAGCAGTGTATTGGGAACATCACACAGTGAGACTGTCTCTACCTCACCACACAGTGACCATCAGCAAGGTATTGGGAATATCACACAGTGAGACTGTCTCAACCTCACCACAAAGTGACCATCAGCAGGGTATTGGGAATATCACACAGTGAGACTGTCTCCGCCTCACCACACAGTAACCATCAGCAGGGTATTGGGGAATATCACACAGTGAGACTGTCTCCGCCTCACCACACAGTGACCATCAGCAGGTTATTGGGGAATATCACACAATGAGACTGCCTCTACCTCAGCACACAGTGACTACCAGCAGGGTACTGGGGAATATCACACAGTGAGAGTGTCTCTATCTAACCACACAGTGACCATCAGCAGGGTATTGCGAATATCACACAGTGAGACTGTTTCTACCTCCCCTCACAGTGACTATCAGCAGGGTATTTGGGAATATAACCAAGCGAGACTGTCTCTACCTCACCACACAGGGACCATCAGCAGGGTATTGGGGAATAGCACAGTAATACTGTCTCTACCTCACCACACAGTGACCAGCAGCAGTGTATTGGGAACATCACACAATGAGACTGTCACTATCTCACCACACAGTGACCATCAGCAGGGTATTGGGGAATATCAAACAGTGAGACTGTCTCTGCCTCACCACACAGTGACCATCAGCAGGGTATTGGGGAATAGCACAGTGAGACTGTCTCTACCTCACCACACAGTGACTATCAGCAGGGTATTGGGGAATAGCACAGTAAGACTGTCTCTACCTCACCACACAGTGACCATCAGCAGGGTATTGGGAATATCACACAGTAAGACTGTCTCTACCTCACCACACAGTGACCATCAGCAGGGTATTGGGAATATCACACAGTAAGACTGTCTCTACCTCACCACACAGTGACCATCAGCAGGGTACTGGGAATATCACACAGTGAGACTGTCTCTACCTCACCACTCAGTGACCATCAGCAGGGTATTGGGAATATCACACAGAGAGACTGTCTCTATCTCACCACACAGTGACCATCAGCAGGGTGATGGGAATATCACACAGTGAGACTGTCTCTACTTTACCACACAGTGACCATCAGCAGCGTATTGGGAATATCACACAGTGAGACTGTCTCCGCCTCACCACACAGTGACCATCAGCAGGGTATTGGGAATATTATTCAGTGAGACTGTCTCTACCTCACCACACAGTGTCTACCAGCAGGGTATTGGGAATACCAAACAGCGAGACTGTCTCTACCTCACCACACACTGACTATCAGCAGGGTATTGGGAATATCACACAGTGAGACTGTCTCAACCTCACCACACAGTGTCCATCAGGAGGGTATTGGGAATATCACACAGTGAGACTGTCTCTACCTCACCACACAGTGACCATCAGCAGGGTATTGGGAAATATCACACAGTGAGACTGTCTCTACCTCACCACACAGTGACCATCAGCAGGGTATTGGGGATTAGCACAGTGAGACTGTCTCTACCTCACCACACAGAGACCAGCAGCAGGGTATTGGGAATATCACACAGTGAGACAGTCACTCCCTCACCACACGGTGACCATTAGCAGGGTATTGGGAATAACACACAGTGAGACTGTATCTACCTCACCACAGAGTGACCATCAGCAGGGTCTTGGGAATATCACACAGTGAGACAGTCTCTCCCTCACCACACAGTGACAATCAGCAGGGTATTGGGGTTTAGCACAGTGAGACTGTCACTACCTCACCACACGGTGACCATCAGCAGGGTATTGGGAAATATCACACAGTGAGACTGTCTCTACCTCACCACACAGTGACCATCAGCAGGGTACTGGGGAATAGCACAGTGAGACTGTCTCTACCTCACCACACAGTGACCATCAGCAGGGTATTGGGAATATCACAGAGTGAGACAGTCACTCCCTCACCAGACGGTGACCATCAGCAGGGTATTGGGGAGTATCACATAGTGAGACTGTCTCGACCTCACCACACAGTGACCATCAGCAGGGTATTGGGAATATCACACAGTGAGACTGTCTCTCCCTCAGCACACAGTGACCATCAGCAGGGTATTGGGGAATAGCACAGAGAGAATGTCTCTACCTCACCACACAGTGACCATCAGCAGGGTATTGGGAATATCACACAGTGAGACTGTCTCTACCTCACCACACAGTGACCATCAGCAGGGTATTGGGATTATCACACAGTGAGTCTGTCTCTACCTCACCACACAGTGACCATCAGCAGGGTATTGGGAATATCACACAGTGAGACTGTCTCTACCTCACCACACAGTGACTATCAGCAGGGTATTGGGAATATCACACAGCGAGACATTCTCTATCTCACCACACAGTGACCATCAGAAGGGTATTGGGAATATCAGACAGTGAGACTGTCTCTACCTCACCACACAGTGACCATCAGCAGGGTATTGGGAATATTACACAGTGAGACTGTCTCTACCTCACCACACAGTAACCATCAGCAGAGTATTGGGAATATCACAAAATGAGACTGTCACTGCCTTACCACACAGTGACCATCAGCAGGGTATTGGGAATATCACACAGTGAGAGTGTCTGCCTCACCACACAGAGAGTATCAGCAGGGTATTGGGAATATTACACAGTGAGTCTGTCTACCTCACCACACAGTGACTATCAACAGGGTATTGGTAATATCACACTGTGGGACTGTCTCTACTTCACCAGAGGGTGACCATCAGCAGGGTATTGGAAATTTCACACAGTGAAACTGTCTCTACCTCACCACACAGTGACTATCAGCAGGGTATTGGGAATATCACACAGTGAGACTGTCTCTCCCTCACCACACAATGACCATCAGCAGGGTATTGGGGAATATCACTCAGTGAGACTGTCTCTCCCTCACCACACAGTGACCATCAGCAGGGTATTGGGGAATAGCACACAGTGAGACTGTCTCTACCTCACCACACAGTGACTATCAGCAGGGTATTGGGAATATCACACAGCGAGACTTTCTCTATCTCACCACACAGTGACCATCAGAAGCGTATTGGGAATATCACACAGTGAGACTGTCTCTACCTCACCACACAGTGTCCATCAGCAGGGTATTGGGAATATTACACAGTGAGACTGTCTCTACCTCACCACACAGTGACCATCAGCAGGGTATTGGGAATATCACACAGTGAGACTGTCTCTACCTCACCACACAGTGACCATCAGAACGGTATTGGGAATATCACACAGTGACACTGTATCTACCTCACCACACAGTGACCATCACCAGGGTATTGGGAATATCACACAGTGAGACTGTCTCTCCCTCACCACTCAGTGACTATCAGCAGGGTATTGGGAATATCACACAGTGAGACTGTCTCTGCCTCACAACACAGTGACCATCACCAGGGTATTGGGGAATAGCACAGTGAGACTGTCATTACCTGACCACACAGTGACCATCAGCAGGGTATTGGGGAATAGCACAGTGAGACTGTCTCAATCTCACCACACAGTGACCATCAGCAGGGTATTGGGAATATCACTGTGAAACTGTCTCTTCCTCACCACACAGTGACCATCAGCAAGGTATTGGGGAATATCACACAGTGAGACTGTCTCCGCCTCACCACACAGTGACTATCAGCAGGGTATTGGGAATATCACACAGTGAGACTGTCTCAACCTCAGCACACAGTGACTATCAACAGGGTATTGGGAATATCACACAGTGAGACTGTCTCTACCTCACCACACAGTGACTATCAACAGGGTATTGGGAATATCACACGGTGAGACTGTCTCTACCTCACCACACAGTGACCATCAGCAGGGTATTGGGAATATCACACAGTGAGACTGTCTCTACCTCACCACACAGTGACCATCAGCAGGGTATTGGGAATATCACACACTGAGAGTGTCTGCCTCACCACACAGAGAGTATCAGCAGGGTATTGGGAATATTACACAGTGAGACTGTCTACCTCACCACACAGTGACTATCAACAGGGTATTGGGAATATCACACACTGAGACTGTCCCTACCTCGCCACACAGTAACCATCAGAAGTGTATTGGGAAATATCACGCAGTGAGACTGTCACAACCTCACCACACAGTGACTATCAGCAGGGTATTGGAGAATATCACACAGTGAGACTGCCTCTACCTCACCACACAGTGACCATCAGCAGGGTATTGGGAAATATCACACAGTGAGACTGTCTCTACCTCACCACACAGTGACCATCAGCAGGATATTGGGAATATCACACTGTGAGACTGTCACTCCCCCACCACACAGTGACTTTCAGCAGGGTATTGGGAATATCACAGAGTGAGACTATCTCTGCCTCACCACACAGTCACCATCAGCAGGGTATTGGGGAATGGAACAGTGAGACTGTCACTACCTCACCACACAGTGACCATCAGCAGGGTATTGGCAATATCACACAGTGAGACTGTCGCTATCTCACCACACAGTGTCCATCAGCAGGGTATTGGGAATATCACACAGTGAGACTGTCAATACCGCACCACACAGGGACAATCAGCAGGGTATTGGGAATATCACACAGTCAGACTGTCTCTACCTCACCACACAGTGACCATCAGAAGGGTATTGGGAATATCACACAGTGAGACTGTATCTACCTCACCACACAGTGACCATCAGCAGGGCATTGGGGAATAGCACAGTGAGACTGTCACTACCTGACCACACAGTGACCATCAGCAGGGTAGTGGGAATAGCACAGTGAGACTGTCTCAATCTCACCACACAGTGACCATCAGCAGGGTATTGGGAATATCACGGTGAAACTGTCTCTTCCTCACCACACAGTGACCATCAGCAGGGTATTGCGGAATATCACACAGTGAGACTGTCTCCGCCTCACCACACAGTGACTATCAGCAGGGTTTTGGGAATATCACACAGTGAGACTGTCTCTGCCTCACCACACAGTGACTATCAACAGGGTATTGGGAATATCACACAGTGAGACTGTCTCTACGTCACCACACAGTGACTATCAACAGGGTATTGGGAATATCACAAAGTGAGGCTGTCTCTACCTCACCACACAGTGACCAGCAGCAGTGTATTGGGAACATCACACAGTGAGACTGTCACTATCTAACCACACAGTGACCATCAGCAGGGTATTGGGAATATCACACAGTGAGAGTGTGTGCCTCACCACACAGAGAGTATTAGCAGGGCATTGGGAATATTACACAGTGAGACTGTCTACCTCACCACACAGTGACTATCAACAGGGTATTGGGAATATCACACGGTGAGACTGTCTCTACCTCGCCACACAGTGACCAGCAGCAGTGTATTGGGAACATCACACAGTGAGACTGTCACTATTTCACCACACAGTGACCATCAGCAGGGTATTGGGGAATATAACACAGTGAGACTCTCTCTGCCTCACCACACAGTGACCATCAGCAGGGTATTGGGGAATAGCACAGTGAGACTGTCTCTACCTCACCACACAGTGACCATCAGCAGGGTATTGGGGAATATCACACAGTGAGACTGTCTCCGCCTCACCACACAGTGTCCATCAGCAGGGTATTGGGGAATATCACACGTTGACACTCTCTCTACCTCAGCACACAGTGACTACCAGCAGGGTATTGGGGAATATCACACAGTGAGAGTGTCTCTATCTCACCACACAGTGACCATCAGCAGGGTATTGGGAATATCACACAGTGAGACTGTCTCCGCCTCACCACACAGTGACCATCAGCAGGGTATTGGGGAATATCACACGTTGAGACTGTCTCTACCTCAGCACACAGTGACTACCAGCAGGGTATTGGGAAATATCACACAGTGAGACTGTCTCTACCTCACCACACAGTGACCATCAGCAGGATATTGGGAATATCACACTGTGAGACTGTCACTCCCCCACCACACAGTGACTATCAGCAGGGTATTGGGAATATCACAGAGTGAGACTATCTCTGCCTCACCACACAGTGACCATCAGCAGGGTATTGGGGAATGGAACAGTGAGACTGTCACTACCTCACCACACAGTGACCATCAGCAGGGTATTGGCAATATCACACAGTGAGACTGTCGCTATCTCACCACACAGTGTCCATCAGCAGGGTATTGGGAATATCACACAGTGAGACTGTCAATACCGCACCACACAGGGACCATCAGCAGGGTATTGGGAATATCACACAGTGAGACTGTCTCTACCTCACCACACAGTGACCATCAGAAAGTTATTGGGAATATCACACAGTGAGACTGTATCTACCTCACCACACAGTGACCATCAGCAGGGCATTGGGGAATAGCACAGTGAGACTGTCACTACCTGACCACACAGTGACCATCAGCAGGGTATTGGGGAATAGCACAGTGAGACTGTCTCAATCTCACCACACAGTGACCATCAGCAGGGTATTGGGAATATCACGGTGAAACTGTCTCTTCCTCACCACACAGTGACCATCAGCAGGGTATTGCGGAATATCACACAGTGAGACTGTCTCCGCCTCACCACACAGTGACTATCAGCAGGGTTTTGGGAATATCACACAGTGAGACTGTCTCTGCCTAACCACACAGTGACTATCAACAGGGTATTGGGAATATCACACAGTGAGACTGTCTCTACGTCACCACACAGTGACTATCAACAGGGTATTGGGAATATCACAAAGTGAGGCTGTCTCTACCTCACCACACAGTGACCAGCAGCAGTGTATTGGGAACATCACACAGTGAGACTGTCACTATCTAACCACACAGTGACCATCAGCAGGGTATTGGGAATATCACACAGTGAGAGTGTCTGCCTCACCACACAGAGAGTATTAGCAGGGCATTGGGAATATTACACAGTGAGACTGTCTACCTCACCACACAGTGACGATCAACAGGGTATTGGGAATATCACACGGTGAGACTGTCTCTACCTCGCCACAGAGTCACCAGCAGCAGTGTATTGGGAACATCACACAGTGAGACTGTCACTATCTCACCACACAGTGACCATCAGCAGGGTATTGGGAATATCACACAGTGAGACTGTCTCCGCCTCACCACACAGTGACCATCAGCAGGGTATTGGGGAATATCACACGTTGAGACTGTCTCTACCTCAGCACACAGTGACTACCAGCAGGGTATTGGGAAATATCACACAGTGAGACTGTCTCTACCTCACCACACAGTGACCATCAGCAGGATATTGGGAATATCACACTGTGAGACTGTCACTCCCCCACCACACAGTGACTATCAGCAGGGTATTGGGAATATCACTGAGTGAGACTATCTCTGCCTCACCACACAGTGACCATCAGCAGGGTATTGGGGAATGGAACAGTGAGACTGTCACTACCTCACCACACAGTGACCATCAGCAGGGTATTGGCAATATCACACAGTGAGACTGTCAATACCGCACCACACAGGGACCATCAGCAGGGTATTGGGAATATCACACAGTGAGACTGTCTCTACCTCACCACACAGTGACCATCAGAAAGTTATTGGGAATATCACACAGTGAGAATGTATCTACCTCACCACACAGTGACCATCAGCAGGGCATTGGGGAATAGCACAGTGAGACTGTCACTACCTGACCACACAGTGACCATCAGCAGGGTATTGGGGAATAGCACAGTGAGACTGTCTCAATCTCACCACACAGTGACCATCAGAAGGGTATTGGGAATATCACGGTGAAACTGTCTCTTCCTCACCACACAGTGACCATCAGCAGGGTATTGCGGAATATCACACAGTGAGACTGTCTCCGCCTCACCACACAGTGACTATCAGCAGGGTTTTGGGAATATCACACAGTGAGACTGTCTCTGCCTCACCACACAGTGACTATCAACAGGGTATTGGGAATATCACACAGTCAGACTGTCTCTACGTCACCACACAGTGACTATCAACAGGGTATTGGGAATATCACAAAGTGAGGCTGTCTCTACCTCACCACACAGTGACCAGCAGCAGTGTATTGGGAACATCACACAGTGAGACTGTCACTATCTAACCACACAGTGACCATCAGCAGGGTATTGGGAATATCACACAGTGAGAGTGTCTGCCTCACCACACAGAGAGTATTAGCAGGGCATTGGGAATATTACACAGTGAGACTGTCTACCTCACCACACAGTGACTATTAACAGGGTATTGGGAATATCACACGGTGAGACTGTCTCTACCTCGCCACACAGTCACCAGCAGCAGTGTATTGGGAACATCACACAGAGAGACTGTCACTATCTCACCACACAGTGACCATCAGCAGGGTATTGGGAATATCACACAGTGAGAGTGCCTCACCACACAGAGAGTATCAGCAGGGTATTGGGAATATTACACAGTGAGACTGTCTACCTCACCACACAGTGACTATCAACAGGGTATTGGGAATATCACACACTGAGACTGTCCCTACCTCGCCACACAGTAACCATCAGCAGTGTATTGGGAAATATCACGCAGTGAGACTGTCACAACCTCACCACAAGGTGACTATCAGCAGGGTATTGGAGAATATCACACAGTGAGACTGCCTCTACCTCACCACACAGTGACCATCAGCAGGGTATTGGGAAATATCACACAGTGAGACTGTCTCTACCTCACCACACAGTGACCATCAGCAGGATATTGGGAATATCACACTGTGAGACTGTCACTCCCCCACCACACAGTGACTTTCAGCAGGGTATTGGGAATATCACAGAGTGAGACTATCTCTGCCTCACCACACAGTCACCATCAGCAGGGTATTGGGGAATGGAACAGTGAGACTGTCACTACCTCACCACACAGTGACCATCAGCAGGGTATTGGCAATATCACACAGTGAGACTGTCGCTATCTCACCACACAGTGTCCATCAGCAGGGTATTGGGAATATCACACAGTGAGACTGTCAATACCGCACCACACAGGGACAATCAGCAGGGTATTGGGAATATCACACAGTCAGACTGTCTCTACCTCACCACACAGTGACCATCAGAAGGGTATTGGGAATATCACACAGTGAGACTGTATCTACCTCACCACACAGTGACCATCAGCAGGGCATTGGGGAATAGCACAGTGAGACTGTCACTACCTGACAACACAGTGACCATCAGCAGGGTATTGGGAATAGCACAGTGAGACTGTCTCAATCTCACCACACAGTGACCATCAGCAGGGTATTGGGAATATCACGGTGAAACTGTCTCTTCCTCACCACACAGTGACCATCAGCAGGGTATTGCGGAATATCACACAGTGAGACTGTCTCCGCCTCACCACACAGTGACTATCAGCAGGGTTTTGGGAATATCACACAGTGAGACTGTCTCTGCCTCACCACACAGTGACTATCAACAGGGTATTGGGAATATCACACAGTCAGACTGTCTCTACGTCACCACACAGTGACTATCAACAGGGTATTGGGAATATCACAAAGTGAGGCTGTCTCTACCTCACCACACAGTGACCAGCAGCAGTGTATTGGGAACATCACACAGTGAGACTGTCACTATCTAACCACACAGTGACCATCAGCAGGGTATTGGGAATATCACACAGTGAGATTGTCTGCCTCACCACACAGAGAATATTAGCAGGGCATTGGGAATATTACACAGTGAGACTGTCTACCTCACCACACAGTGACTATCAACAGGGTATTGGGAATATCACACGGTGAGACTGTCTCTACCTCGCCACACAGTGACCAGCAGCAGTGTATTGGGAACATCACACAGTGAGACTGTCACTATTTCACCACACAGTGACCATCAGCAGGGTATTGGGGAATATAACACAGTGAGACTCTCTCTGCCTCACCACACAGTGACCATCAGCAGGGTATTGGGGAATAGCACAGTGAGACTGTCTCTACCTCACCACACAGTGACCATCAGCAGGGTATTGGGGAATATCACACAGTGAGACTGTCTCCGCCTCACCACACAGTGTCCATCAGCAGGGTATTGGGGAATATCACACGTTGACACTCTCTCTACCTCAGCACACAGTGACTACCAGCAGGGTATTGGGGAATATCACACAGTGAGAGTGTCTCTATCTCACCACACAGTGACCATCAGCAGGGTATTGGGAATATCACACAGTGAGACTGTCTCCGCCTCACCACACAGTGACCATCAGCAGGGTATTGGGGAATATCACACGTTGAGACTGTCTCTACCTCAGCACACAGTGACTACCAGCAGGGTATTGGGAAATATCACACAGTGAGACTGTCTCTACCTCACCACACAGTGACCATCAGCAGGATATTGGGAATATCACACAGTGAGACTGTCTCCGCCTCACCACACAGTGACTATCAGCAGGGTTTTGGGAATATCACACAGTGAGACTGTCTCTGCCTCACCACACAGTGACTATCAACAGGGTATTGGGAATATCACACAGTCAGACTGTCTCTACGTCACCACACAGTGACTATCAACAGGGTATTGGGAATATCACAAAGTGAGGCTGTCTCTACCTCACCACACAGTGACCAGCAGCAGTGTATTGGGAACATCACACAGTGAGACTGTCACTATCTAACCACACAGTGACCATCAGCAGGGTATTGGGAATATCACACAGTGAGAGTGTCTGCCTCACCACACAGAGAGTATTAGCAGGGCATTGGGAATATTACACAGTGAGACTGTCTACCTCACCACACAGTGACGATCAACAGGGTATTGGGAATATCACACGGTGAGACTGTCTCTACCTCGCCACAGAGTCACCAGCAGCAGTGTATTGGGAACATCACACAGTGAGACTGTCACTATCTCACCACACAGTGACCATCAGCAGGGTATTGGGGAATATCACACAGTGAGACTCTCTCTGCCTCACCACACAGTGACCATCAGCAGGGTATTGGGGAATAGCACAGTGAGACTGTCTCTACCTCACCACACAGCGACCATCAGCAGGGTATTGGGGAATATCACACAGTGAGACTGTCTCCGCCTCACCACACAGTGACCATCAGCAGGGTATTGGGGAATATCACACATTGAGACTGTCTCTACCTCAGCACACAGTGACTACCAGCAGGGTATTGGGGAATATCACACAGTGAGAGTGTCTCTATCTCACCACACAGTGACCATCAGCAGGGTATTGGGAATATCACACAGTGAGACTGTCTCCGCCTCACCACACAGTGACCATCAGCAGGGTATTGGGGAATATCACACGTTGAGACTGTCTCTACCTCAGCACACAGTGACTACCAGCAGGGTATTTGGGAATATCACAAAGCGAGACTGTCTCTACCTCACCACACAGGGACCATCAGCAGGGTATTGGGAATATCACACAGTGAGACTGTCAATACCGAACAACACAGGGACCATCAGCAGGGTATTGGGAATATCACACAGTGAGTCTGTCTCTACCTCACCACACAGTGACCATCAGAACGGTATTGGGAATATCACACAGTGAGACTGTATCTACCTCACCACACAGTGACCATCAGCAGGGTATTGGGAATATCACACAGTGAGAGTGTGTGCCTCACCACACAGAGAGTATTAGCAGGGCATTGGGAATATTACACAGTGAGACTGTCTACCTCACCACACAGTGAATATCAACAGGGTATTGGGAATATCACACGGTGAGACTGTCTCTACCTCGCCACACAGTGACCAGCAGCAGTGTATTGGGAACATCACACAGTGAGACTGTCACTATTTCACCACACAGTGACCATCAGCAGGGTATTGGGGAATATCACACAGTGAGACTCTCTCTGCCTCACCACACAGTGACCATCAGCAGGGTATTGGGGAATAGCACAGTGAGACTGTCTCTACCTCACCACACAGTGACCATCAGCAGGGTATTGGGGAATATCACACAGTGAGACTGTCTCCGCCTCACAACACAGTGACCATCAGCAGTGTATTGGGGAATATCACACGTTGAGACTCTCTCTACCTCAGCACACAGTGACTACCAGCAGGGTATTGGGGAATATCACACAGTGAGAGTGTCTCAATCTCACCACACAGTGACCATCAGCAGGGTATTGGGAATATCACACAGTGAGACTGTCTCCGCCTCACCACACAGTGACCATCAGCAGGGTATTGGGGAATATCACACGTTGAGACTGTCTCTACCTCAGCACACAGTGACTACCAGCAGGGTATTGGGAAATATCACACAGTGAGACTGTCTCTACCTCACCACACAGTGACCATCAGCAGGATATTGGGAATATCACACTGTGAGACTGTCACTCCCCCACCACACAGTGACTATCAGCAGGGTATTGGGAATATCACTGAGTGAGACTATCTCTGCCTCACCACACAGTGACCATCAGCAGGGTATTGGGGAATGGAACAGTGAGACTGTCACTACCTCACCACACAGTGACCATCAGCAGGGTATTGGCAATATCACACAGTGAGACTGTCGCTATCTCACCACACAGTGTCCATCAGCAGGGTATTGGGAATATCACACAGTGAGACTGTCAATACCGCACCACACAGGGACCATCAGCAGGGTATTGGGAATATCACACAGTGAGACTGTCTCTACCTCACCACACAGTGACCATCAGAAAGTTATTGGGAATATCACACAGTGAGAATGTATCTACCTCACCACACAGTGACCATCAGCAGGGCATTGGGGAATAGCACAGTGAGACTGTCACTACCTGACCACACAGTGACCGTCAGGAGGGTATTTGGGAATAGCACAGTGAGACTGTCTCAATCTCACCACACAGTGACCATCAGAAGGGTATTGGGAATATCACGGTGAAACTGTCTCTTCCTCACCACACAGTGACCATCAGCAGGGTATTGCGGAATATCACACAGTGAGACTGTCTCCGCCTCACCACACAGTGACTATCAGCAGGGTTTTGGGAATATCACACAGTGAGACTGTCTCTGCCTCACCACACAGTGACTATCAACAGGGTATTGGGAATATCACACAGTGAGAATGTCTCTACGTCACCACACAGTGACTATCAACAGGGTATTGGGAATATCACAAAGTGAGGCTGTCTCTACCTCACCACACAGTGACCAGCAGCAGTGTATTGGGAACATCACACAGTGAGACTGTCACTATCTAACCACACAGTGACCATCAGCAGGGTATTGGGAATATCACACAGTGAGAGTGTCTGCCTCACCACACAGAGAGTATTAGCAGGGCATTGGGAATATTACACAGTGAGACTGTCTACCTCACCACACAGTGACTATTAACAGGGTATTGGGAATATCACACGGTGAGACTGTCTCTACCTCGCCACACAGTCACCAGCAGCAGTGTATTGGGAACATCACACAGTGAGACTGTCACTATCTCACCACACAGTGACCATCAGCAGGGTATTGGGGAATATCACACAGTGAGACTCTCTCTGCCTCACCACACAGTGACCATCAGCAGGGTATTGGGGAATAGCACAGTGAGACTGTCTCTACCTCACCACACAGCGACCATCAGCAGGGTATTGGGGAATGTCACACAGTGAGACTGTCCCTGCCTCACCACACAGTCACCATCAGCAGGGTATTGGGAATATCACACAATGAGACTGTCACTGCCTAACCACACAGTGACTATCAGCAGGGTATTGGGAATATCACACAGTGAGACTGTATCTACTTCACCACACAGTGACTATCAGCAGTGTATTGGGAATGTCACACAGTGAGACTGTCTCTACCTTACCACACAGGGACCATCAGCAGCGTATTGGGAATATCACACAGTGAGACTGTATCCACCTCACCACACAGTGACCATCAGCAGGGTATTGGGGAATATCACACACTGAGACTGTCCCTACCTCACCACACAGTAACCATCAGCAGGGTATTGGGGAATATCACGCAGTGAGACGGTCTCCACCTCACCACACAGTGACCATCAGCAGGGTATTGGGGAATATCACACACTGAGACTGTCCCTACCTCACCACACAGTAACCATCAGCAGGGTATTGGGGAATATCACGCAGTGAGACTGTCACTACCTCACCACACAGTGACCATCAGCAGGGCATTGGGGAATATCACACAGTGAGACTGCCTCTACCTCACCACACAGTGACCATCAGAAGGGTATTGGGAATATCACACAGTGAGACTGTATCTACCTCACCACACAGTGACTATCAGCAGGGTATTGGGGAATATCACACAGTGAGACTGCCTCTACCTCACCACACAGTGACCATCAGAAGGGTATTGGGAATATCACACAGTGAGACTGTATCTACCTCACCACACAGTGACTATCAGCAGGGTATTGGGAATATCACAGAGTGAGACTCTCTCTGCCTCACCACACAGTGACCATCAGCAGGGTATTGGGGAATAGAACAGTGAGACTGTCACTACCTCACCACACAGTGATCATCAGCAGCGTATTGGTGAATATCACACAGTGAGACTGCCTCCGCCTCACCACACAGTGTCCATCAGCAGGGTATTGCGAATATCACACAGTGAGACTGTCTCTACCTTACCTCACAGTGACCATCAGCAGGGTATTCGGAATATCACACAGTGAGACTGTCTCTACCTCACCACACAGTGACTATCAGCAGGGTATTGGGGAATAGCACAGTAATACTGTCTCTACCTCACCACACAGTGACCAGCAGCAGTGTATTGGGAACATCACACAGTGAGACTGTCACTATCTCATCACACAGTGACCATCAGCAGGGTATTGGGGAATATCAAACAGTGAGACTGTCTCTGCCTCACCACACAGTGACCATCAGCAGGGTATTGGGGAATAGCACAGTGAGACTGTCTCTACCTCACCACACAGTGACTATTAGCAGGGTATTGGGGAATAGCACAGTAAGACTGTCTCTACCTCACCACAGTGACCATCAGCAGGGTATTGGTAATATCACACAGTGAGACTGTCTCTAACTCACCACACAGTGACCATCAGCAGGGTATTGGGAATATCACACAGTGAGACTGTCTCTACCTCACCACAAAGTGACCATCAGCAGGGTATTGGGAATATCACACAGTGAGACTGTCTCCGCATCACCACACAGTGACCATCAGCAGGGTATTGGGGAATATCACACAGTGAGACTGTCTCCGTCTCACCACACAGTGACCATCAGCAGGGTATTGGGGAATATCAAACAGTGAGACTGTCTCTACCTCATCACACAGTGACTATCAGCAGGGTATTGGGGAATATCACACACTGAGAGTGACACTATCTCACCACACAGTGACCATCAGCAGGGTATTGGGAATATCACACAGTGAGACTGTCTCTCCCTCACCACTCAGTGACCATCAGCAGGGTATTGGGAATATCACACAGTGAGACTGTCAATACCGCACCACACAGGGACCATCAGTAGGGTATTGGGAATATCACACAGCGAGACTGTCTCTACCTCACCACACAGTGACCATCAGAAGGGTATTGGGAATATCACACAGTGAGACTGTATCTACCTCACCACACAGTGACCATCAGCAGGGCATTGGGGAATAGCACAGTGAGACTGTCACTACCTGACCACACAGTGACCATCAGCAGGGTATTGGGGAATAGCACAGTGAGACTGTCTCAATCTCACCACACAGTGACCATCAGAAGGGTATTGGGAATATCACGGTGAAACTGTCTCTTCCTCACCACACAGTGACCATCAGCAGGGTATTGCGGAATATCACACAGTGAGACTGTCTCCGCCTCACCACACAGTGACTATCAGCAGGGTTTTGGGAATATCACACAGTGAGACTGTCTCTGCCTCACCACACAGTGACTATCAACAGGGTATTGGGAATATCACACAGTCAGACTGTCTCTACGTCACCACACAGTGACTATCAACAGGGTATTGGGAATATCACAAAGTGAGGCTGTCTCTACCTCACCACACAGTGACCAGCAGCAGTGTATTGGGAACATCACACAGTGAGACTGTCACTATCTAACCACACAGTGACCATCAGCAGGGTATTCGGAATATCACACAGTGAGACTGTCTACCTCACCACACAGTGACTATCAACAGGGTATTGGGAATATCACACGGTGAGACTGTCTCTACCACGCCACACAGTCACCAGCAGCTGTGTATTGGGAACATCAAACAGTGAGACTGTCACTATCTCACCACACAGTGACCATCAGCAGGGTATTGGGGAATATCACACAGTGAGACTCTCTCAGCCTCACCACACAGTGACCATCAGCAGGGTATTGGGGAATAGCACAGTGAGACTGTCTCTACCTCACCACACAGTGACCATCAGCAGGGTATTGGGGAATATCACACAGTGAGACTGTCTCCGCCTCACCACACTGTGACCATCAGCAGGGTATTGGGGAATATCACACGTTGAGACTCTCTCTACCTCAGCACACAGTGACTACCAGCAGGGTATTGGGAAATATCACACACTGAGACTATCCCTACCTCACCACACAGTAACCATCAGAAGGGTATTGGGGAATATCACGCAGTGAGACTGTCTCCACCTCACCACACAGTGACCATCAGCAGGGCATTGGGGAATATCACACACTGAGACTGTCCCTACCTCACCACACAGTAACCATCAGCAGGGTATTCGGAATATCACACAGTGAGACTGTCTCTACCTCACCACACAGTGACTATCAGCAGGGTATTGGGGAATAGCACAGTAATACTGTCTCTACCTCACCACACAGTGACCAGCAGCAGTGTATTGGGAACGTCACACAGTGAGACTGTCACTATCTCACCACACAGTGACCATCAGCAGGGTATTGGGGAATATCAAACAGTGAGACTGTCTCTGCCTCACCACACAGTGACCATCAGCAGGGTATTGGGGAATAGCACAGTGAGACTGTCTCTACCTCACCACACAGTGACTATCAGCAGGGTATTGGGGAATAGCACAGTAAGACTGTCTCTACCTCACCACACAGTGACCATCAGCAGGGTATTGGGAATATCACACAGTGAGACTGTCTCTAACTCACCACACAGTGACCATCAGCAGGGTATTGGGAATATCACACAGTGAGACTGTCTCTACCTCACCACAAAGTGACCATCAGCAGGGTATTGGGAATATCACACAGTGAGACTGTCTCCGCATCACCACACAGTGACCATCAGCAGGGTATTGGGGAATATCACACAGTGAGACTGTCTCCGTCTCACCACACAGTGACCATCAGCAGGGTATTGGGGAATATCAAACAGTGAGACTGTCTCTACCTCATCACACAGTGACTATCAGCAGGGTATTGGGGAATATCACACACTGAGAGTGACACTATCTCACCACACAGTGACCATCAGCAGGGTATTGGGAATATCTCACAGTGAGACTGTCTCTACCTCCCCACACAGTGACTATCAGCAGGGTATTTGGGAATATCACAAAGCGAGACTGTCTCTACCTCACCACACAAGGACCATCACCAGGGTATTGGGAATATCACACAGTGAGACTGTCTCTCCCTCACCACACAGTGACCATCAGCAGGGTATTGGGGAATAGCACAGTGAGACTGTCTCAATCTCACCACACAGTGAACATCAGCAGGGTATTGGGAATATCACGGTGAAACTGTCTCTTCCTCACCACACAGTGACCATCAGCAGGGTATTGGGGAATACCACACAGTGAGACTGTCTCCGCCTCACCACACAGAGAGTATCAGCAGGGTATTGGGAATATTACACAGTGAGACTGTCTACCTCACCACACAGTGACGATCAACAGGGTATTGGGAATATCACACGGTGAGACTGTCTTTTCCTCACCACACAGTGACCAGCAGCAGTGTATTGGGAACATCACACAGTGAGACTGTCACTATCTCACCACACAGTGACCATCAGCAGGGTATTGGGGAATATCACACAGTGAGACTGTCTCTGCCTCACCACACAGTGACCAGCAGCAGTGTATTGGGAACATCACACAGTGAGACTGTCTCTACCTCACCACACAGTGACCATCAGCAGGGTATTGGGAATATCACACAGTGAGACTGTCTCTACCTCACCACAAAGTGACCATCAGCAGGGTATTGGGAATATCACACAGTGAGACTGTCTCCGCCTCACCACACAGTGACCATCAGCAGGGTATTGGGGAATATCACACAGTGAGACTGTCTCCGTCTCACCACACAGTGACCATCAGCAGGTTATTGGGGAATATCACACGTTGAGACTGTCTCTACCTCAGCACACAGTGACTACCAGCAGGGTATTGGGGAATATCACACAGTGATAGTGTCTCTATCTCACCACTCAGTGGCTATCAGCAGGGTATTGGGAATATCACACAGTGAGACTGTCTCCGCCTCACCACACAGTGACCATCAGCAGGTTATTGGGGAATATCTCACGTTGAGACTGTCTCTACCTCACCACACAGTGACTATCAGCAGGGTATTGGGAATATCACACAGTGAGACTGTCTCTCCCTCACCACTCAGTGGCTATCAGCAGGGTATTGGGAATATCAAACAGTGAGACTGTCCCTGCCTCACCACACAGTCACCATCAGCAGGGTATTGGGAATATCACACAATGAGACTGTCACTGCCTAACCACACAGTTACTATCAGCAGGGTATTGGGAATATCACACAGTGAGACTGTATCTACTTCACCACACAGTGACTATCAGCAGTGTATTGGGAATGTCACACAGTGAGACTGTCTCTACCTTACCACACAGGGACCATCAGCAGCGTATTGGGAATATCACACAGTGAGACTGTATCCACCTCACCACACAGTGACCATCAGCAGGGTATTGGGGAATATCACACACTGAGACTATCCCTACCTCCCACACAGTAACCATCAGCAGGGTATTGGGGAATATCACGCAGTGAGACTGTCTCCACCTCACCACACAGTGACCATCAGCAGGGCATTGGGGAATATCACACACTGAGACTGTCCCTACCTCACCACACAGTAACCATCAGCAGGGTATTCGGAATATCACACAGTGAGACTGTCTCTACCTCACCACACAGTGACTATCAGCAGGGTATTGGGGAATAGCACAGTAATACTGTCTCTACCTCACCACACAGTGACCAGCAGCAGTGTATTGGGAACATCACACAGTGAGACTGTCTACCTCACCACACAGTGACTATCAACAGGGTATTGGGAATGTCACACGGTGAGACTGTCTTTACCTCACCACACAGTGACCAGCAGCAGTGTATTGGGAACATCACACAGTGAGACTGTCACTATCTCACCACACAGTGACCATCAGCAGGGTATTGGGGAATATCACACAGTGAGACTGTCTCTGCCTCACCACACAGTGACCAGCAGCAGTGTATTGGGAACATCACACAGTGAGACTGTCTCTACCTCACCACACAGTGACCATCAGAAGGGTATTGGGAATATCACACAGTGAGACTGTATCTACCTCACCACACAGTGACCATCACCAGGGTATTGGGAATATCACACAGTGAGACTGTCTCTCCCTCACCACTCAGTGACTATCAGCAGGGTATTGGGAATATCACACAGTGAGACTGTCTCTGCCTCACCACACAGTGACCATCAGCAGGGTATTGGGCAATAGCACAGTGAGACTGTCACTACCTCACCACACAGTGACCATCAGCAGGGTATTGGGGAATAGCACAGTGAGACTGTCTCAATCTCACCACACAGTGAACATCAGCAGGGTATTGGGAATATCACGGTGAAACTGTCTCTTCCTCACCACACAGTGACCATCAGCAGGGTATTGGGGAATACCACACAGTGAGACTGTCTCTACGTCACCACACAGTGACTATCAACAGGGTATTGGGAATATCACAAAGTGAGGCTGTCTCTACCTCACCACACAGTGACCAGCAGCAGTGTATTGGGAACATCACACAGTGAGACTGTCACTATCTAACCACACAGTGACCATCAGCAGGGTATTGGGAATATCACACAGTGAGAGTGTCTACCTCACCACACAGAGAGTATTAGCAGGGCATTGGGAATATTACACAGTGAGACTGTCTACCTCACCACACAGTGACTATCAACAGGGTATTGGGAATATCACACGGTGAGACTGTCTCTACCTCGCCACACAGTCACCAGCAGCAGTGTATTGGGAACATCACACAGTGAGACTGTCACTATCTCACCACACAGTGACCATAAGCAGGGTATTGGGGAATATCACACAGTGAGACTCTCTCTGCCTCACCACACAGTGACCATCAGCAGGGTATTGGGGAATAGCACAGTGAGACTGTCTCTACCTCACCACACAGTGACCATCAGCAGGGTATTGGGGAATATCACACAGTGAGACTGTCTCCGCCTCACCACACAGTGACCATCAGCAGGGTATTGGGGAATATCACAAGTTGAGACTGTCTCTGCCTCAGCACACAGTGACTACCAGCAGGGTATTGGGGAATATCACACAGTGAGAGTGTCTCTATCTCACCACACAGTGACCATCAGCAGGGTATTGGGAATATCACACAGTGAGACTGTCTCCGCCTCACCACACAGTGACCATCAGCAGGGTATTGGGGAATATCACACGTTGAGACTGTCTCTACCTCAGCACACAGTGACTACCAGCAGGGTATTTGGGAATATCACAAAGCGAGACTGTCTCTACCTCACCACACAGTGACCATCAGCAGGGTATTGGGAATATCACACAGTGAGACTGTCAATACCGCACAACACAGGGACCATCAGCAGGGTATTGGGAATATCACACAGTGAGACTGTCTCTACCTCACCACACAGTGACCATCAGAACGGTATTGGGAATATCACACAGTGAGACTGTATCTACCTCACCACACAGTGACCATCAGCAGGGTATTGGGAAATATCACACAGTGAGACTGTCTCTACCTCACCACACAGTGACTATCAGAAGGGTATTGGGAATATCACACAGTGAGACTGTCTCCGTCTCACCACACAGTGACCATCAGCAGGGTATTGGGGAATATCAAACAGTGAGACTGTCTCTACCTCATCACACAGTGACTATCAGCAGGGTATTGGGGAATATCACACACTGAGAGTGACACTATCTCACCACACAGTGACCATCAGCAGGGTATTGGGAATATCTCACAGTGAGACTGTCTCTACCTCCCCACACAGTGACTATCAGCAGGGTATTTGGGAATATCACAAAGCGAGACTGTCTCTACCTCACCACACAAGGACCATCACCAGGGTATTGGGAATATCACACAGTGAGACTGTCTCTCCCTCACCACTCAGTGACCATCAGCAGGGTATTGGGAATATCACACAGTGAGACTGTCAATACCGCACCACACAGGGACCATTAGTAGGGTATTGGGAATATCACACAGTGAGACTGTCTCTACCTCACCACACAGTGACCATCAGAAGGGTATTGGGAATATCACACAGTGAGACTGTATCTACCTCACCACACAGTGACCATCACCAGGGTATTGGGAATATCACACAGTGAGACTGTCTCTCCCTCACCACTCAGTGACTATCAGCAGGGTATTGGGAATATCACACAGTGAGACTGTCTCTGCCTCACCACACAGTGACCATCAGCAGGGTATTGGGCAATAGCACAGTGAGACTGTCAGTACCTGACCACACAGTGACCATCAGCAGGGTATTGGGGAATAGCACAGTGAGACTGTCTCAATCTCACCACACAGTGAACATCAGCAGGGTATTGGGAATATCACAGTGAAACTGTCTCTTCCTCACCACACAGTGACCATCAGCAGGGTATTGGGGAATACCACACAGTGAGACTGTCTCCGCCTCACCACACAGAGAGTATCAGCAGGGTATTGGGAATATTACACAGTGAGACTGTCTACCTCACCACACAGTGACTATCAACAGGGTATTGGGAATGTCACACGGTGAGACTGTCTTTACCTCACCACACAGTGACCAGCAGCAGTGTATTGGGAACATCACACAGTGAGACTGTCACTATCTCACCACACAGTGACCATCAGCAGGGTATTGGGGAATATCACACAGTGAGACTGTCTCTGCCTCACCACACAGTGACCAGCAGCAGTGTATTGGGAACATCACACAGTGAGACTGTCTCTACCTCACCACACAGTGACCATCAGAAGGGTATTGGGAATATCACACAGTGAGACTGTATCTACCTCACCACACAGTGACCATCACCAGGGTATTGGGAATATCACACAGTGAGACTGTCTCTCCCTCACCACTCAGTGACTATCAGCAGGGTATTGGGAATATCACACAGTGAGACTGTCTCTGCCTCACCACACAGTGACCATCAGCAGGGTATTGGGCAATAGCACAGTGAGACTGTCACTACCTCACCACACAGTGACCATCAGCAGGGTATTGGGGAATAGCACAGTGAGAATGTCTCAATCTCACCACACAGTGAACATCAGCTGGGTATTGGGAATATCACGGTGAAACTGTCTCTTCCTCACCACACAGTGACCATCAGCAGGGTATTGGGGAATACCACACAGTGAGACTGTCTCTACGTCACCACACAGTGACTATCAACAGGGTATTGGGAATATCACAAAGTGAGGCTGTCTCTACCTCACCACACAGTGACCAGCAGCAGTGTATTGGGAACATCACACAGTGAGACTGTCACTATCTAACCACACAGTGACCATCAGCAGGGTATTGGGAATATCACACAGTGAGAGTGTCTACCTCACCACACAGAGAGTATTAGCAGGGCATTGGGAATATTACACAGTGAGACTGTCTACCTCACCACACAGTGACTATCAACAGGGTATTGGGAATATCACACGGTGAGACTGTCTCTACCTCGCCACACAGTCACCAGCAGCAGTGTATTGGGAACATCACACAGTGAGACTGTCACTATCTCACCACACAGTGACCATAAGCAGGGTATTGGGGAATATCACACAGTGAGACTCTCTCTGCCTCACCACACAGTGACCATCAGCAGGGTATTGGGGAATAGCACAGTGAGACTGTCTCTACCTCACCACACAGTGACCATCAGCAGGGTATTGGGGAATATCACACAGTGAGACTGTCTCCGCCTCACCACACAGTGACCATCAGCAGGGTATTGGGGAATATCACAAGTTGAGACTGTCTCTGCCTCAGCACACAGTGACTACCAGCAGGGTATTGGGGAATATCACACAGTGAGAGTGTCTCTATCTCACCACACAGTGACCATCAGCAGGGTATTGGGAATATCACACAGTGAGACTGTCTCCGCCTCACCACACAGTGACCATCAGCAGGGTATTGGGGAATATCACACGTTGAGACTGTCTCTACCTCAGCACACAGTGACTACCAGCAGGGTATTTGGGAATATCACAAAGCGAGACTGTCTCTACCTCACCACACAGGGACCATCAGCAGGGTATTGGGATTATCACACAGTGAGACTGTCAATACCGCACAACACAGGGACCATCAGCAGGGTATTGGGAATATCACACAGTGAGACTGTCTCTACCTCACCACACAGTGACCATCAGAACGGTATTGGGAATATCACACAGTGAGACTGTATCTACCTCACCACACAGTGACCATCAGCAGGGTATTGGGAAATATCACACAGTGAGACTGTCTCTACCTCACCACACAGTGACTATCAGAAGGGTATTGGGAATATCACACAGTGAGACTGTCTCCGTCTCACCACACAGTGACCATCAGCAGGGTATTGGGGAATATCAAACAGTGAGACTGTCTCTACCTCATCACACAGTGACTATCAGCAGGGTATTGGGGAATATCACACACTGAGAGTGACACTATCTCACCACACAGTGACCATCAGCAGGGTATTGGGAATATCTCACAGTGAGACTGTCTCTACCTCCCCACACAGTGACTATCAGCAGGGTATTTGGGAATATCACAAAGCGAGACTGTCTCTACCTCACCACACAAGGACCATCACCAGGGTATTGGGAATATCACACAGTGAGACTGTCTCTCCCTCACCACTCAGTGACCATCAGCAGGGTATTGGGAATATCACACAGTGAGACTGTCAATACCGCACCACACAGGGACCATTAGTAGGGTATTGGGAATATCACACAGTGAGACTGTCTCTACCTCACCACACAGTGACCATCAGAAGGGTATTGGGAATATCACACAGTGAGACTGTATCTACCTCACCACACAGTGACCATCACCAGGGTATTGGGAATATCACACAGTGAGACTGTCTCTCCCTCACCACTCAGTGACTATCAGCAGGGTATTGGGAATATCACACAGTGAGACTGTCTCTGCCTCACCACACAGTGACCATCAGCAGGGTATTGGGCAATAGCACAGTGAGACTGTCACTACCTGACCACACAGTGACCATCAGCAGGGTATTGGGGAATAGCACAGTGAGACTGTCTCAATCTCACCACACAGTGAACATCAGCAGGGTATTGGGAATATCACAGTGAAACTGTCTCTTCCTCACCACACAGTGACCATCAGCAGGGTATTGGGGAATACCACACAGTGAGACTGTCTCCGCCTCACCACACAGAGAGTATCAGCAGGGTATTGGGAATATTACACAGTGAGACTGTCTACCTCACCACACAGTGACTATCAACAGGGTATTGGGAATGTCACACGGTGAGACTGTCTTTACCTCACCACACAGTGACCAGCAGCAGTGTATTGGGAACATCACACAGTGAGACTGTCACTATCTCACCACACAGTGACCATCAGCAGGGTATTGGGGAATATCACACAGTGAGACTGTCTCTGCCTCACCACACAGTGACCAGCAGCAGTGTATTGGGAACATCACACAGTGAGACTGTCTCTACCTCACCACACAGTGACCATCAGCAGGGTATTAGGAAAATCACACAGTGAGACTGTCTCAACCTCACCACAAAGTGACCATCAGCAGGGTATTGGGAATATCACACAGTGAGACTGTCTCCGCCTCACCACACAGTGACCATCAGCAGGGTATTGGGGAATATCACACAGTGAGACTGTCTCCGTCTCACCACACAGTGACCATCAGCAGGTTATTGGGGAATATCACACGTTGAGACTGTCTCTACCTCAGCACACAGTGACTACCAGCAGGGTATTGGGGAATATCACACAGTGAGAGTGTCTCTATCTCACCACTCAGTGGCTATCAGCAGGGTATTGGGAATATCACACAGTGAGACTGTCTCCGCCTCACCACACAGTGACCATCAGCAGGTTATTGGGGAATATCACACGTTGAGACTGTCTCTACCTCAGCACACAGTGACTATCAGCAGGGTATTGGGAATATCACACAGTGAGACTGTCTCTCCCTCACCACTCAGTGGCTATCAGCAGGGTATTGGGAATATCAAACAGTGAGACTGTCCCTGCCTCACCACACAGTCACCATCAGCAGGGTATTGGGAATATCACACAATGAGACTGTCACTGCCTAACCACACAGTTACTATCAGCAGGGTATTGGGAATATCACACAGTGAGACTGTATCTACTTCACCACACAGTGACTATCAGCAGTGTATTGGGAATGTCACACAGTGAGACTGTCTCTACCTTACCACACAGGGACCATCAGCAGCGTATTGGGAATATCACACAGTGAGACTGTATCCACCTCACCACACAGTGACCATCAGCAGGGTATTGGGGAATATCACACACTGAGACTATCCCTACCTCACCACACAGTAACCATCAGCAGGGTATTGGGGAATATCACGCAGTGAGACTGTCTCCACCTCACCACACAGTGACCATCAGCAGGGCATTGACGAATATCACACACTGAGACTGTCCCTACCTCACCACACAGTAACCATCAGCAGGGTATTCGGAATATCACACAGTGAGACTGTCTCTACCTCACCACACAGTGACTATCAGCAGGGTATTGGGGAATAGCACAGTAATACTGTCCCTACCTCACCACACAGTGACCAGCAGCAGTGTATTGGGAACATCACACAGTGAGACTGTCACTATCTCACCACACAGTGACCATCAGCAGGGTATTGGGGAATATCAAACAGTGAGACTGTCTCTGCCTCACCACACAGTGACCATCAGCAGGGTATTGGGGAATAGCACAGTGAGACTGTCTCTACCTCACCACACAGTGACTATCAGCAGGGTATTGGGGAATAGCACAGTAAGACTGTCTCTACCTCACCACACAGTGACCATCAGCAGGGTATTGGGAATATCACACAGTGAGACTGTCTCTAACTCACCACACAGTGACCATCAGCAGGGTATTGGGAATATCACACAGTGAGACTGTCTCTACCTCACCACAAAGTGACCATCAGCAGGGTATTGGGAATATCACACAGTGAGACTGTCTCCGCATCACCACACAGTGACCATCAGCAGGGTATTGGGGAATATCACACAGTGAGACTGTCTCCGTCTCACCACACAGTGACCATCAGCAGGGTATTGGGGAATATCAAACAGTGAGACTGTCTCTACCTCATCACACAGTGACTATCAGCAGGGTATTGGGGAATATCACACACTGAGAGTGACACTATCTCACCACACAGTGACCATCAGCAGGGTATTGGGAATATCTCACAGTGAGACTGTCTCTACCTCCCCACACAGTGACTATCAGCAGGGTATTTGGGAATATCACAAAGCGAGACTGTCTCTACCTCACCACACAAGGACCATCACCAGGGTATTGGGAATATCACACAGTGAGACTGTCTCTCCCTCACCACTCAGTGACCATCAGCAGGGTATTGGGAATATCACACAGTGAGACTGTCAATACCGCACCACACAGGGACCATTAGTAGGGTATTGGGAATATCACACAGTGAGACTGTCTCTACCTCACCACACAGTGACCATCAGAAGGGTATTGGGAATATCACACAGTGAGACTGTATCTACCTCACCACACAGTGACCATCACCAGGGTATTGGGAATATCACACAGTGAGACTGTCTCTCCCTCACCACTCAGTGACTATCAGCAGGGTATTGGGAATATCACACAGTGAGACTGTCTCTGCCTCACCACACAGTGACCATCAGCAGGGTATTGGGCAATAGCACAGTGAGACTGTCACTACCTCACCACACAGTGACCATCAGCAGGGTATTGGGGAATAGCACAGTGAGACTGTCTCAATCTCACCACACAGTGAACATCAGCAGGGTATTGGGAATATCACGGTGAAACTGTCTCTTCCTCACCACACAGTGACCATCAGCAGGGTATTGGGGAATACCACACAGTGAGACTGTCTCTACGTCACCACACAGTGACTATCAACAGGGTATTGGGAATATCACAAAGTGAGGCTGTCTCTACCTCACCACACAGTGACCAGCAGCAGTGTATTGGGAACATCACACAGTGAGACTGTCACTATCTAACCACACAGTGACCATCAGCAGGGTATTGGGAATATCACACAGTGAGAGTGTCTACCTCACCACACAGAGAGTATTAGCAGGGCATTGGGAATATTACACAGTGAGACTGTCTACCTCACCACACAGTGACTATCAACAGGGTATTGGGAATATCACACGGTGAGACTGTCTCTACCTCGCCACACAGTCACCAGCAGCAGTGTATTGGGAACATCACACAGTGAGACTGTCACTATCTCACCACACAGTGACCATAAGCAGGGTATTGGGGAATATCACACAGTGAGACTCTCTCTGCCTCACCACACAGTGACCATCAGCAGGGTATTAGGGAATAGCACAGTGAGACTGTCTCTACCTCACCACACAGTGACCATCAGCAGGGTATTGGGGAATATCACACAGTGAGACTGTCTCCGCCTCACCACACAGTGACCATCAGCAGGGTATTGGGGAATATCACAAGTTGAGACTGTCTCTGCCTCAGCACACAGTGACTACCAGCAGGGTATTGGGGAATATCACACAGTGAGAGTGTCTCTATCTCACCACACAGTGACCATCGGCAGGGTATTGGGAATATCACACAGTGAGACTGTCTCCGCCTCACCACACAGTGACCATCAGCAGGGTATTGGGGAATATCACACGTTGAGACTGTCTATACCTCAGCACACAGTGACTACCAGCAGGGTATTTGGGAATATCACAAAGCGAGACTGTCTCTACCTCACCACACAGGGACCATCAGCAGGGTATTGGGAATATCACACAGTGAGACAGTCAATACCGCACAACACAGGGACCATCAGCAGGGTATTGGGAATATCACACAGTGAGACTGTCTCTACCTCACCACACAGTGACCATCAGAACGGTATTGGGAATATCACACAGTGAGACTGTATCTACCTCACCACACAGTGACCATCAGCAGGGTATTGGGAAATATCACACAGTGAGACTGTCTCTACCTCACCACACAGTGACTATCAGAAGGGTATTGGGAATATCACACAGTGAGACTGTCTCTCCCTCACCACTCAGTGGCTATCAGCAGGGTATTGGGAATATCAAACAGTGAGACTGTCCCTGCCTCACCACACAGTCACCATCAGCAGGGTATTGGGAATATCACACAATGAGACTGTCTCTACCTAACCACACAGTGACTATCAGCAGGGTATTGGGAATATCACACAGTGAGACTGTATCTACTTCACCACACAGTGACTATCAGCAGTGTATTGGGAATGTCACACAGTGAGACTGTCTCTACCTTACCACACAGGGACCATCAGCAGCGTATTGGGAATATCACACAGTGAGACTGTATCCACCTCACCACACAGTGACCATCAGCAGGGTATTGGGGAATATCACACACTGAGACTGTCCCTACCTCACCACACAGTAACCATCAGCAGGGTATTGGGGAATATCACGCAGTGAGACGGTCTCCACCTCACCACACAGTGACCATCAGCAGGGTATTGGGGAATATCACACACTGAGACTGTCCCTACCTCACCACACAGTAACCATCAGCAGGGTATTGGGGAATATCACGCAGTGAGACTGTCACTACCTCACCACACAGTGACCATCAGCAGGGCATTGGGGAATATCACACAGTGAGACTGCCTCTACCTCACCACACAGTGACCATCAGAAGGGTATTGGGAATATCACACAGTGAGACTGTATCTACCTCACCACACAGTGACTATCAGCAGGGTATTGGGAATATCACAGAGTGAGACTCTCTCTGCCTCACCACACAGTGACCATCAGCAGGGTATTGGGGAATAGAACAGTGAGACTGTCACTACCTCACCACACAGTGATCATCAGCAGCGTATTGGGGAATATCACACAGTGAGACTGCCTCCGCCTCACCACACAGTGTCCATCAGCAGGGTATTGCGAATATCACACAGTGAGACTGTCTCTACCTTACCTCACAGTGACCATCAGCAGGGTATTCGGAATATCACACAGTGAGACTGTCTCTACCTCACCACACAGTGACTATCAGCAGGGTATTGGGGAATAGCACAGTAATACTGTCTCTACCTCACCACACAGTGACCAGCAGCAGTGTATTGGGAACATCACACAGTGAGACTGTCACTATCTCATCACACAGTGACCATCAGCAGGGCATTGGGGAATATCAAACAGTGAGACTGTCTCTGCCTCACCACACAGTGACCATCAGCAGGGTATTGGGGAATAGCACAGTGAGACTGTCTCTACCTCACCACACAGTGACTATTAGCAGGGTATTGGGGAATAGCACAGTAAGACTGTCTCTACCTCACCACACAGTGACCATCAGCAGGGTATTGGTAATATCACACAGTGAGACTGTCTCTAACTCACCACACAGTGACCATCAGCAGGGTATTGGGAATATCACACAGTGAGACTGTCTCTACTACACCACAAAGTGACCATCAGCAGGGTATTGGGAATATCACACAGTGAGACTGTCTCCGCATCACCACACAGTGACCATCAGCAGGGTATTGGGGAATATCACACAGTGAGACTGTCTCCGTCTCACCACACAGTGACCATCAGCAGGGTATTGGGGAATATCAAACAGTGAGACTGTCTCTACCTCATCACACAGTGACTATCAGCAGGGTATTGGGGAATATCACACACTGAGAGTGACACTATCTCACCACACAGTGACCATCAGCAGGGTATTGGGAATATCACACAGTGAGACTGTCTCTCCCTCACCACTCAGTGACCATCAGCAGGGTATTGGGAATATCACACAGTGAGACTGTCAATACCGCACCACACAGGGACCATCAGTAGGGTATTGGGAATATCACATAGCGAGACTGTCTCTACCTCACCACACAGTGACCATCAGAAGGGTATTGGGAATATCACACAGTGAGACTGTATCTACCTCACCACACAGTGACCATCAGCAGGGCATTGGGGAATAGCACAGTGAGACTGTCACTACCTGACCACACAGTCACCATCAGCAGGGTATTGGGGAATAGCACAGTGAGACTGTCTCAATCTCACCACACAGTGACCATCAGAAGGGTATTGGGAATATCGCGGTGAAACTGTCCCTTCCTCACCACACAGTGACCATCAGCAGGGTATTGCGGAATATCACACAGTGAGACTGTCTCCGCCTCACCACACAGTGACTATCAGCAGGGTTTTGGGAATATCACACAGTGAGACTGTCTCTGCCTCACCACACAGTGACTATCATCAGGGTATTGGGAATATCACACAGTCAGACTGTCTCTACGTCACCACACAGTGACTATCAACAGGGTATTGGGAATATCACAAAGTGAGGCTGTCTCTACCTCACCACACAGTGACCAGCAGCAGTGTATTGGGAACATCACACAGTGAGACTGTCACTATCTAACCACACAGTGACCATCAGCAGGGAATTGGGAATATCACACAGTGAGAGTGTCTGCCTCACCACACAGAGTATTAGCAGGGCATTGGGAATATTACACAGTGAGACTGTCTACCTCACCACACAGTGACTATCAACAGGGTATTGGGAATATCACACGGTGAGACTGTCTCTACCTCGCCACACAGTCACCAGCAGCTGTGTATTGGGAACATCAAACAGTGAGACTGTCACTATCTCACCACACAGTGACCATCAGCAGGGTATTGGGGAATATCACACAGTGAGACTCTCTCTGCCTCACCACACAGTGACCATCAGCAGGGTATTGGGGAATAGCACAGTGAGACTGTCTCTACCTCACCACACAGTGACCATCAGCAGGGTATTGGGGAATATCACACAGTGAGACTGTCTCCGCCTCACCACACAGTGACCATCAGCAGGGTATTGGGGAATATCACACGTTGAGACTGTCTCTACCTCAGCACACAGTGACTACCAGCAGGGTATTGGGGAATATCACACAGTGAAAGTGTCTCTATCTCACCACACAGTGACCATCAGCAGGGTATTGGGAATATCACACAGTGAGACTGTCTCCGCCTCACCACACAGTGACCATCAGCAGGGTATTGGGAATATCACACAGTGAGAGTGTCTACCTCACCACACAGAGAGTATTAGCAGGGCATTGGGAATATTACACAGTGAGACTGTCTACCTCACCACACAGTGACTATCAACAGGGTATTGGGAATATCACACGGTGAGACTGTCTCTACCTCGCCACACAGTCACCAGCAGCAGTGTATTGGGAACATCACACAGTGAGACTGTCACTATCTCACCACACAGTGACCATAAGCAGGGTATTGGGGAATATCACACAGTGAGACTCTCTCTGCCTCACCACACAGTGACCATCAGCAGGGTATTAGGGAATAGCACAGTGAGACTGTCTCTACCTCACCACACAGTGACCATCAGCAGGGTATTGGGGAATATCACACAGTGAGACTGTCTCCGCCTCACCACACAGTGACCATCAGCAGGGTATTGGGGAATATCACAAGTTGAGACTGTCTCTGCCTCAGCACACAGTGACTACCAGCAGGGTATTGGGGAATATCACACAGTGAGAGTGTCTCTATCTCACCACACAGTGACCATCGGCAGGGTATTGGGAATATCACACAGTGAGACTGTCTCCGCCTCACCACACAGTGACCATCAGCAGGGTATTGGGGAATATCACACGTTGAGACTGTCTATACCTCAGCACACAGTGACTACCAGCAGGGTATTTGGGAATATCACAAAGCGAGACTGTCTCTACCTCACCACACAGGGACCATCAGCAGGGTATTGGGAATATCACACAGTGAGACAGTCAATACCGCACAACACAGGGACCATCAGCAGGGTATTGGGAATATCACACAGTGAGACTGTCTCTACCTCACCACACAGTGACCATCAGAACGGTATTGGGAATATCACACAGTGAGACTGTATCTACCTCACCACACAGTGACCATCAGCAGGGTATTGGGAAATATCACACAGTGAGACTGTCTCTACCTCACCACACAGTGACTATCAGAAGGGTATTGGGAATATCACACAGTGAGACTGTCTCTCCCTCACCACTCAGTGGCTATCAGCAGGGTATTGGGAATATCAAACAGTGAGACTGTCCCTGCCTCACCACACAGTCACCATCAGCAGGGTATTGGGAATATCACACAATGAGACTGTCTCTACCTAACCACACAGTGACTATCAGCAGGGTATTGGGAATATCACACAGTGAGACTGTATCTACTTCACCACACAGTGACTATCAGCAGTGTATTGGGAATGTCACACAGTGAGACTGTCTCTACCTTACCACACAGGGACCATCAGCAGCGTATTGGGAATATCACACAGTGAGACTGTATCCACCTCACCACACAGTGACCATCAGCAGGGTATTGGGGAATATCACACACTGAGACTGTCCCTACCTCACCACACAGTAACCATCAGCAGGGTATTGGGGAATATCACGCAGTGAGACGGTCTCCACCTCACCACACAGTGACCATCAGCAGGGTATTGGGGAATATCACACACTGAGACTGTCCCTACCTCACCACACAGTAACCATCAGCAGGGTATTGGGGAATATCACGCAGTGAGACTGTCACTACCTCACCACACAGTGACCATCAGCAGGGCATTGGGGAATATCACACAGTGAGACTGCCTCTACCTCACCACACAGTGACCATCAGAAGGGTATTGGGAATATCACACAGTGAGACTGTATCTACCTCACCACACAGTGACTATCAGCAGGGTATTGGGAATATCACAGAGTGAGACTCTCTCTGCCTCACCACACAGTGACCATCAGCAGGGTATTGGGGAATAGAACAGTGAGACTGTCACTACCTCACCACACAGTGATCATCAGCAGCGTATTGGGGAATATCACACAGTGAGACTGCCTCCGCCTCACCACACAGTGTCCATCAGCAGGGTATTGCGAATATCACACAGTGAGACTGTCTCTACCTTACCTCACAGTGACCATCAGCAGGGTATTCGGAATATCACACAGTGAGACTGTCTCTACCTCACCACACAGTGACTATCAGCAGGGTATTGGGGAATAGCACAGTAATACTGTCTCTACCTCACCACACAGTGACCAGCAGCAGTGTATTGGGAACATCACACAGTGAGACTGTCACTATCTCATCACACAGTGACCATCAGCAGGGCATTGGGGAATATCAAACAGTGAGACTGTCTCTGCCTCACCACACAGTGACCATCAGCAGGGTATTGGGGAATAGCACAGTGAGACTGTCTCTACCTCACCACACAGTGACTATTAGCAGGGTATTGGGGAATAGCACAGTAAGACTGTCTCTACCTCACCACACAGTGACCATCAGCAGGGTATTGGTAATATCACACAGTGAGACTGTCTCTAACTCACCACACAGTGACCATCAGCAGGGTATTGGGAATATCACACAGTGAGACTGTCTCTACTACACCACAAAGTGACCATCAGCAGGGTATTGGGAATATCACACAGTGAGACTGTCTCCGCATCACCACACAGTGACCATCAGCAGGGTATTGGGGAATATCACACAGTGAGACTGTCTCCGTCTCACCACACAGTGACCATCAGCAGGGTATTGGGGAATATCAAACAGTGAGACTGTCTCTACCTCATCACACAGTGACTATCAGCAGGGTATTGGGGAATATCACACACTGAGAGTGACACTATCTCACCACACAGTGACCATCAGCAGGGTATTGGGAATATCACACAGTGAGACTGTCTCTCCCTCACCACTCAGTGACCATCAGCAGGGTATTGGGAATATCACACAGTGAGACTGTCAATACCGCACCACACAGGGACCATCAGTAGGGTATTGGGAATATCACATAGCGAGACTGTCTCTACCTCACCACACAGTGACCATCAGAAGGGTATTGGGAATATCACACAGTGAGACTGTATCTACCTCACCACACAGTGACCATCAGCAGGGCATTGGGGAATAGCACAGTGAGACTGTCACTACCTGACCACACAGTCACCATCAGCAGGGTATTGGGGAATAGCACAGTGAGACTGTCTCAATCTCACCACACAGTGACCATCAGAAGGGTATTGGGAATATCGCGGTGAAACTGTCCCTTCCTCACCACACAGTGACCATCAGCAGGGTATTGCGGAATATCACACAGTGAGACTGTCTCCGCCTCACCACACAGTGACTATCAGCAGGGTTTTGGGAATATCACACAGTGAGACTGTCTCTGCCTCACCACACAGTGACTATCATCAGGGTATTGGGAATATCACACAGTCAGACTGTCTCTACGTCACCACACAGTGACTATCAACAGGGTATTGGGAATATCACAAAGTGAGGCTGTCTCTACCTCACCACACAGTGACCAGCAGCAGTGTATTGGGAACATCACACAGTGAGACTGTCACTATCTAACCACACAGTGACCATCAGCAGGGAATTGGGAATATCACACAGTGAGAGTGTCTGCCTCACCACACAGAGTATTAGCAGGGCATTGGGAATATTACACAGTGAGACTGTCTACCTCACCACACAGTGACTATCAACAGGGTATTGGGAATATCACACGGTGAGACTGTCTCTACCTCGCCACACAGTCACCAGCAGCTGTGTATTGGGAACATCAAACAGTGAGACTGTCACTATCTCACCACACAGTGACCATCAGCAGGGTATTGGGGAATATCACACAGTGAGACTCTCTCTGCCTCACCACACAGTGACCATCAGCAGGGTATTGGGGAATAGCACAGTGAGACTGTCTCTACCTCACCACACAGTGACCATCAGCAGGGTATTGGGGAATATCACACAGTGAGACTGTCTCCGCCTCACCACACAGTGACCATCAGCAGGGTATTGGGGAATATCACACGTTGAGACTGTCTCTACCTCAGCACACAGTGACTACCAGCAGGGTATTGGGGAATATCACACAGTGAAAGTGTCTCTATCTCACCACACAGTGACCATCAGCAGGGTATTGGGAATATCACACAGTGAGACTGTCTCCGCCTCACCACACAGTGACCATCAGCAGGGTATTGGGAATATCACACAGTGAGACTGTCTCTAACTCAGCACACAGTGACCATCAGCAGGGTATTGGGGAATATCACAAAGTGAGAGTGTCTCTATCTCACCACACAGTGACCATCAGCAGGGTATTGGGAATATCACACAGTGAGACTGTTTCTACCTCCCCTCACAGTGACTATCAGCAGGGTATTTGGGAATATCACAAAGCGAGACTGTCTCTACCTCACCACACAGGGACCATCAGCAGGGTATTGGGAATATCACACAGTGAGACTGTCAATACCGCACAGCACAGGGACCATCAGCAGGGTATTGGGAATATCACACACTGAGACTGTCTCTACCTCACCACACAGTGACCATCAGAACGGTATTGGGAATATCACAGAGTGAGACTGTATCTACCTCACCACACAGTGACCATCAGCAGGGTATTGGGAAATATCACACAGTGAGACTGTCTCTACCTCACCACACAGTGACTATCAGCAGGGTATTGGGAATATCACACAGTGAGACTGTCTCTCCCTCACCACTCAGTGGCTATCAGCAGGGTATTGGGAATATCAAACAGTGAGACTGTCCCTGCCTCACCACACAGTCACCATCAGCAGGGTATTGGGAATATCACACAATGAGACTGTCACTGCCTAACCACACAGTTACTATCAGCAGGGTATTGGGAATATCACACAGTGAGACTGTATCTACTTCACCACACAGTGACTATCAGCAGTGTATTGGGAATGTCACACAGTGAGACTGTCTCTACCTTACCACACAGGGACCATCAGCAGCGTATTGGGAATATCACACAGTGAGACTGTATCCACCTCACCACACAGTGACCATCAGCAGGGTATTGGGGAATATCACACACTGAGACTATCCCTACCTCACCACACAGTAACCATCAGCAGGGTATTGGGGAATATCACGCAGTGAGACTGTCTCCACCTCACCACACAGTGACCATCAGCAGGGCATTGGGGAATATCACACACTGATACTGTCCCTACCTCACCACACAGTAACCATCAGCAGGGTATTCGGAATATCACACAGTGAGACTGTCTCTACCTCACCACACAGTGACTATCAGCAGGGTATTGGGGAATAGCACAGTAATACTGTCTCTACCTCACCACACAGTGACCAGCAGCAGTGTATTGGGAACATCACACAGTGAGACTGTCACTATCTCACCACACAGTGACCATCAGCAGGGTATTGGGGAATATCAAACAGTGAGACTGTCTCTGCCTCACCACACAGTGACCATCAGCAGGGTATTGGGGAATAGCACAGTGAGACTGTCTCTACCTCACCACACAGTGACTATCAGCAGGGTATTGGGGAATAGCACAGTAAGACTGTCTCTACCTCACCACACAGTGACCATCAGCAGGGTATTGGGAATATCACACAGTGAGACTGTCTCTAACTCACCACACAGTGACCATCAGCAGGGTATTGGGAATATCACACAGTGAGACTGTCTCTACCTCACCACAAAGTGACCATCAGCAGGGTATTGGGAATATCACACAGTGAGACTGTCTCCGCATCACCACACAGTGACCATCAGCAGGGTATTGGGGAATATCACACAGTGAGACTGTCTCCGTCTCACCACACAGTGACCATCAGCAGGGTATTGGGGAATATCAAACAGTGAGACTGTCTCTACCTCATCACACAGTGACTATCAGCAGGGTATTGGGGAATATCACACACTGAGAGTGACACTATCTCACCACACAGTGACCATCAGCAGGGTATTGGGAATATCTCACAGTGAGACTGTCTCTACCTCCCCACACAGTGACTATCAGCAGGGTATTTGGGAATATCACAAAGCGAGACTGTCTCTACCTCACCACACAAGGACCATCACCAGGGTATTGGGAATATCACACAGTGAGACTGTCTCTCCCTCACCACTCAGTGACCATCAGCAGGGTATTGGGAATATCACACAGTGAGACTGTCAATACCGCACCACACAGGGACCATCAGTAGGGTATTGGGAATATCACACAGTGAGACTGTCTCTACCTCACCACACAGTGACCATCAGAAGGGTATTGGGAATATCACACAGTGAGACTGTATCTACCTCACCACACAGTGACCATCACCAGGGTATTGGGAATATCACACAGTGAGACTGTCTCTCCCTCACCACTCAGTGACTATCAGCAGGGTATTGGGAATATCACACAGTGAGACTGTCTCTGCCTCACCACACAGTGACCATCAGCAGGGTATTGGGCAATAGCACAGTGAGACTGTCACTACCTGACCACACAGTGACCATCAGCAGGGTATTGGGGAATAGCACAGTGAGACTGTCTCAATCTCACCACACAGTGAACATCAGCAGGGTATTGGGAATATCACGGTGAAACTGTCTCTTCCTCACCACACAGTGACCATCAGCAGGGTATTGGGGAATACCACACAGTGAGACTGTCTCCGCCTCACCACACAGTGACTATCAGCAGGGTATTGGGAATATCACACAGTGAGACTGCCTCTGCCTCACCACACAGTGACTATCAACAGGGTATTGGGAATATCACACGGTGAGACTGTCTCTACCTCACCACACAGTGACCAGCAGCAGTGTATTGGGAACATCACACAGTGAGACTGTCACTATCTCACCACACAGTGACCATCAGCAGGGTATTGGGAATATCACACAGTGAGAGTGTATGCCTCACCACACAGAGAGTATCAGCAGGGTATTGGGAATA
The DNA here is from genome assembly GCF_964194155.1 of Cetorhinus maximus. NCBI lineage: Eukaryota > Metazoa > Chordata > Chondrichthyes > Lamniformes > Cetorhinidae > Cetorhinus > Cetorhinus maximus. The sequence continues at coordinate 135,367 of NW_027596524.1, forward strand.
TTACACAGTGAGACTGTCTACCTCACCACACAGTGACTATCAACAGGGTATTGGGAATATCACACGGTGAGACTGTCTTTACCTCACCACACAGTGACCAGCAGCAGTGTATTGGGAACATCACACAGTGAGACTGTCACTATCTCACCACACAGTGACCATCAGCAGGGTATTGGGGAATATCACACAGTGAGACTGTCTCTGCCTCACCACACAGTGACCAGCAGCAGTGTATTGGGAACATCACACAGTGAGACTGTCTCTACCTCACCACACAGTGACCATCAGCAGGGTATTGGGAATATCACACAGTGAGACTGTCTCAACCTCACCACAAAGTGACCATCAGCAGGGTATTGGGAATATCACACAGTGAGACTGTCTCCGCCTCACCACACAGTGACCATCAGCAAGGTATTGGGGAATATAACACAGTGAGACTGTCTCCGCCTCACCACACAGTGACCATCAGCAGGTTATTGGGGAATATCACACAATGAGACTGTCTCTACCTCAGCACACAGTGACTACCAGCAGGGTACTGGGGAATATCACACAGTGAGAGTGTCTCTATCTAACCACACAGTGACCATCAGCAGGGTATTGGGAATATCACACAGTGAGACTGTTTCTACCTCCCCTCACAGTGACTATCAGCAGGGCATTTGGGAATATAACCAAGCGAGACTGTCTCTACCTCACCACACAGGGACCATCAGCAGGGTATTGGGGAATAGCACAGTAATACTGTCTCTACCTCACCACACAGTGACCAGCAGCAGTGTATTGGGAACATCACACAGTGAGACTGTCACTATCTCACCACACAGTGACCATCAGCAGGGTATTGGGGAATATCAAACAGTGAGACTGTCTCTGCCTCACCACACAGTGACCATCAGCAGGGTATTGGGGAATAGCACAGTGAGACTGTCTCTACCTCACCACACAGTGACTATCAGCAGGGTATTGGGGAATAGCACAGTAAGACTGTCTCTACCTCACCACACAGTGACCATCAGCAGGGTATTGGGAATATCACACAGTGAGACTGTCTCTAACTCACCACACAGTGACCATCAGCAGGGTATTGGGAATATCACACAGTGAGACTGTCTCTACCTCACCACAAAGTGACCATCAGCAGGGTATTGGGAATATCACACAGTGAGACTGTCTCCGCATCACCACACAGTGACCATCAGCAGGGTATTGGGGAATATCACACAGTGAGACTGTCTCCGTCTCACCACACAGTGACCATCAGCAGGGTATTGGGGAATATCAAACAGTGAGACTGTCTCTACCTCATCACACAGTGACTATCAGCAGGGTATTGGGGAATATCACACACTGAGAGTGACACTATCTCACCACACAGTGACCATCAGCAGGGTATTGGGAATATCTCACAGTGAGACTGTCTCTACCTCCCCACACAGTGACTATCAGCAGGGTATTTGGGAATATCACAAAGCGAGACTGTCTCTACCTCACCACACAAGGACCATAACCAGGGTATTGGGAATATCACACAGTGAGACTGTCTCTCCCTCACCACTCAGTGACCATCAGCAGGGTATTGGGAATATCACACAGTGAGACTGTCAATACCGCACCACACAGGGACCATCAGTAGGGTATTGGGAATATCACACAGTGAGACTGTCTCTACCTCACCACACAGTGACCATCAGAAGGGTATTGGGAATATCACACAGTGAGACTGTATCTACCTCACCACACAGTGACCATCACCAGGGTATTGGGAATATCACACAGTGAGACTGTCTCTCCCTCACCACTCAGTGACTATCAGCAGGGTATTGGGAATATCACACAGTGAGACTGTCTCTGCCTCACCACACAGTGACCATCAGCAGGGTATTGGGCAATAGCACAGTGAGACTGTCACTACCTGACCACACAGTGACCATCAGCAGGGTATTGGGGAATAGCACAGTGAGACTGTCTCAATCTCACCACACAGTGAACATCAGCAGGGTATTGGGAATATCACGGTGAAACTGTCTCTTCCTCACCACACACTGACCATCAGCAGGGTATTGGGGAATACCACACAGTGAGACTGACTCCGCCTCACCACACAGTGACTATCAGCAGGGTATTGGGAATATCACACAGTGAGACTGCCTCTGCCTCACCACACAGTGACTATCAACAGGGTATTGGGAATATCACACGGTGAGACTGTCTCTACCTCACCACACAGTGACCAGCAGCAGTGTATTGGGAACATCACACAGTGAGACTGTCACTATCTCACCACACAGTGACCATCAGCAGGGTATTGGGAATATCACACAGTGAGAGCGTATGCCTCACCACACAGAGAGTATCAGCAGGGTATTGGGAATATTACACAGTGAGACTGTCTACCTCACCACACAGTGACTATCAACAGGGTATTGGGAATATCACACGGTGAGACTGTCTTTACCTCACCACACAGTGACCAGCAGCAGTGTATTGGGAACATCACACAGTGAGACTGTCACTATCTTACCACACAGTGACCATCAGCAGGGTATTGGGGAATATCACACAGTGAGACTGTCTCTGCCTCACCACACAGTGACCAGCAGCAGTGTATTGGGAACATCACACAGTGAGACTGTCTCTACCTCACCACACAGTGACCATCAGCAGGGTATTGGGAATATCACACAGTGAGACTGTCTCAACCTCACCACAAAGTGACCATCAGCAGGGTATTGGGAATATCACACAGTGAGACTGTCTCCGCCTCACCACACAGTGACCATCAGCAGGGTATTGGGGAATATCACACAGTGAGACTGTCTCCGCCTCACCACACAGTGACCATCAGCAGGTTATTGGGGAATATCACACGTTGAGACTGTCTCTACCTCACCACACAGTGACCATCAGCAGGGTATTGGGAATATCACACAGTGAGACTGTTTCTACCTCCCCTCACAGTGACTATCAGCAGGGTATTTGGGAATATAACCAAGCGAGACTGTCTCTACCTCACCACACAGGGACCATCAGCAGGGTATTGGGAATATCACACAGTGAGACTGTCAATACCGCACCACACAGGGACCATCAGTAGGGTAATGGGAATATCACACAGTGAGACTGTCTCTACCTCACCACACAGTGACTATCAGAAGGGTATTGGGAATATCACACAGTGAGACTGTCTCTCCCTCACCACTCAGTGGCTATCAGCAGGGTATTGGGAATATCAAACAGTGAGACTGTCCCTGCCTCACCACACAGTCACCATCAGCAGGGTATTGGGAATATCACACAATGAGACTGTCACTGCCTAACCACACAGTGACTATCAGCAGGGTATTGGGAATATCACACAGTGAGACTGTATCTACTTCACCACACAGTGACTATCAGCAGTGTATTGGGAATGTCACACAGTGAGACTGTCTCTACCTTACCACACAGGGACCATCAGCAGCGTATTGGGAATATCACACAGTGAGACTGTATCCACCTCACCACACAGTGACCATCAGCAGGGTATTGGGGAATATCACACACTGAGACTGTCCCTACCTCACCACACAGTAACCATCAGCAGGGTATTGGGGAATATCACGCAGTGAGACGGTCTCCACCTCACCACACATTGACCATCAGCAGGGTATTGGGGAATATCACACACTGAGACTGTCCCTACCTCACCACACAGTAACCATCAGCAGGGTATTGGGGAATATCACGCAGTGAGACTGTCACTACCTCACCACACAATGACCATCAGCAGGGCATTGGGGAATATCACACAGTGAGACTGCCTCTACCTCACCACACAGTGACCATCAGAAGGGTATTGGGAATATCACACAGTGAGACTGTATCTACCTCACCACACAGTGACTATCAGCAGGGTATTGGGAATATCACAGAGTGAGACTCTCTCTGCCTCACCACACAGTGACCATCAGCAGGGTATTGGGGAATAGAACAGTGAGACTGTCACTACCTCACCACACAGTGATCATCAGCAGCGTATTGGGGAATATCACACAGTGAGACTGTCTCCGCCTCACCACACAGTGTCCATCAGCAGGGTATTGCGAATATCACACAGTGAGACTGTCTCTACCTTACCTCACAGTGACCATCAGCAGGGTATTCGGAATATCACACAGTGAGACTGTCTCTACCTCACCACACAGTGACTATCAGCAGGGTATTGGGGAATAGCACAGTAATACTGTCTCTACCTCACCACACAGTGACCAGCAGCAGTGTATTGGGAACATCACACAGTGAGACTGTCACCATCTCATCACACAGTGACCATCAGCAGGGTATTGGGGAATATCAAACAGTGAGACTGTCTCTGCCTCACCACACAGTGACCATCAGCAGGGTATTGGGGAATAGCACAGTGAGACTGTCTCTACCTCACCACACAGTGACTATTAGCAGGGTATTGGGGAATAGCACAGTAAGACTGTCTCTACCTCACCACACAGTGACCATCAGCAGGGTATTGGTAATATCACACAGTGAGACTGTCTCTAACTCACCACACAGTGACCATCAGCAGGGTATTGGGAATATCACACAGTGAGACTGTCTCTACCTCACCACAAAGTGACCATCAGCAGGGTATTGGGAATATCACACAGTGAGACTGTCTCCGCATCACCACACAGTGACCATCAGCAGGGTATTGGGGAATATCACACAGTGAGACTGTCTCCGTCTCACCACACAGTGACCATCAGCAGGGTATTGGGGAATATCAAACAGTGAGACTGTCTCTACCTCATCACACAGTGACTATCAGCAGGGTATTGGGGAATATCACAAACTGAGAGTGACACTATCTCACCACACAGTGACCATCAGCAGGGTATTGGGAATATCACACAGTGAGACTGTCTCTCCCTCACCACTCAGTGACCATCAGCAGGGTATTGGGAATATCACACAGTGAGACTGTCAATACCGCACCACACAGGGACCATCAGTAGGGTATTGGGAATATCACACAGCGAGACTGTCTCTACCTCACCACACAGTGACCATCAGAAGGGTATTGGGAATATCACACAGTGAGACTGTATCTACCTCACCACACAGTGACCATCAGCAGGGCATTGGGGAATAGCACAGTGAGACTGTCACTACCTGACCACACAGTCACCATCAGCAGGGTATTGGGGAATAGCACAGTGAGACTGTCTCAATCTCACCACACAGTGACCATCAGAAGGGTATTGGGAATATCACGGTGAAACTGTCTCTTCCTCACCACACAGTGACCATCAGCAGGGTATTGCGGAATATCACACAGTGAGACTGTCTCCGCCTCACCACACAGTGACTATCAGCAGGGTTTTGGGAATATCACACAGTGAGACTGTCTCTGCCTCACCACACAGTGACTATCAACAGGGTATTGGGAATATCACACAGTCAGACTGTCTCTACGTCACCACACAGTGACTATCAACAGGGTATTGGGAATATCACAAAGTGAGGCTGTCTCTACCTCACCACACAGTGACCAGCAGCAGTGTATTGGGAACATCACACAGTGAGACTGTCACTATCTAACCACACAGTGACCATCAGCAGGGTATTGGGAATATCACACAGTGAGAGTGTCTGCCTCACCACACAGAGTATTAGCAGGGCATTGGGAATATTACACAGTGAGACTGTCTACCTCACCACACAGTGACTATCAACAGGGTATTGGGAATATCACACGGTGAGACTGTCTCTACCTCGCCACACAGTCACCAGCAGCTGTGTATTGGGAACATCAAACAGTGAGACTGTCACTATCTCACCACACAGTGACCATCAGCAGGGTATTGGGGAATATCACACAGTGAGACTCTCTCTGCCTCACCACACAGTGACCATCAGCAGAGTACTGGGGAATATCACACGTTGAGACTGTCTCTACCTCAGCACACAGTGACTACCAGCAGGGTATTGGGGAATAGCACAGTGAGACTGTCTCTACCTCACCACACAGTGACCATCAGCAGGGTATTGGGGAATATCACACAGTGAGACTGTCTCCGCCTCACCACACAGTGACCATCAGCAGAGTATTGGGGAATATCACACGTTGAGACTGTCTCTACCTCAGCACACAGTGACTACCAGCAGGGTATTGGGGAATATCACACAGTGAGAGTGTCTCTATCTCACCACACAGTGACCATCAGCAGGGTATTGGGAATATCACACAGTGAGACTGTCTCCGCCTCACCACACAGTGACCATCAGCAGGGTATTGGGGAATATCACACATTGAGACTGTCTCTACCTCAGCACACAGTGACTACCAGCAGGGTATTGGGGAATATCACAAAGTGAGAGTGTCTCTATCTCACCACACAGTGACCATCAGCAGGGTATTGGGAATATCACACAGTGAGACTGTTTCTACCTCCCCTCACAGTGACTATCAGCAGGGTATTTGGGAATATCACAAAGCGAGACTGTCTCTACCTCACCACACAGGGACCATCAGCAGGGTATTGGGAATATCACACAGTGAGACTGTCAATACCGCACAACACAGGGACCATCAGCAGGGTATTGGGAATATCACACAGTGAGACTGTCTCTACCTCACCACACAGTGACCATCAGAACGGTATTGGGAATATCACACAGTGAGACTGTATCTACCTCACCACACAGTGACCATCAGCAGGGTATTGGGAAATATCACACAGTGAGACTGTCTCTACCTCACCACACAGTGACTATCAGCAGGGTATTGGGAATATCACACAGTGAGACTGTCTCTCCCTCACCACTCAGTGGCTATCAGCAGGGTATTGGGAATATCAAACAGTGAGACTGTCCCTGCCTCACCACACAGTCACCATCAGCAGGGTATTGGGAATATCACACAATGAGACTGTCACTGCCTAACCACACAGTGACTATCAGCAGGGTATTGGGAATATCACACAGTGAGACTGTATCTACTTCACCACACAGTGACTATCAGCAGTGTATTGGGAATGTCACACAGTGAGACTGTCTCTACCTTACCACACAGGGACCATCAGCAGCGTATTGGGAATATCACACAGTGAGACTGTATCCACCTCACCACACAGTGACCATCAGCAGGGTATTGGGGAATATCACACACTGAGACTATCCCTACCTCACCACACAGTAACCATCAGCAGGGTATTGGGGAATATCACGCAGTGAGACTGTCTCCACCTCACCACACAGTGACCATCAGCAGGGTATTGGGGAATATCACACACTGAGACTGTCCCTACCTCACCACACAGTAACCATCAGCAGGGTATTCGGAATATCACACAGTGAGACAGTCTCTACCTCACCACACAGTGACTATCAGCAGGGTATTGGGGAATAGCACAGTAAGACTGTCTCTACCTCACCACACAGTGACCATCAGCAGGGTATTGGGAATATCACACAGTGAGACTGTCTCTAACTCACCACACAGTGACCATCAGCAGGGTATTGGGAATATCACACAGTGAGACTGTCTCTACCTCACCACAAAGTGACCATCAGCAGGGTATTGGGAATATCACACAGTGAGACTGTCTCCGCATCACCACACAGCGACCATCAGCAGGCTATTGGGGAATATCACACAGTGAGATTGTCTCCGTCTCACCACACAGTGACCATCAGCAGGGTATTGGGGAATATCACACACTGAGAGTGACACTATCTCACCACACAGTGACCATCAGCAGGGTATTGGGAAAATCTCACAGTGAGACTGTCTCTACCTCCCCACACAGTGACTATCAGCAGGGTATTTGGGAATATCACAAAGCGAGACTGTCTCTACCTCACCACACAAGGACCATCACCAGGGTATTGGGAATATCACACAGTGAGACTGTCTCTCCCTCACCACTCAGTGACCATCAGCAGGGTATTGGGAATATCACACAGTGAGACTGTCAATACCGCACCACACAGGGACCATCAGTAGGGTATTGGGAATATCACACAGTGAGACTGTCTCTACCTCACCACACAGTGACCATCAGAAGGGTATTGGGAATATCACACAGTGAGACTGTATCTACCTCACCACACAGTGACCATCACCAGGGTATTGGGAATATCACACAGTGAGACGGTCTCTCCCTCACCACTCAGTGACTATCAGCAGGGTATTGGGAATATCACACAGTGAGACTGTCTCTGCCTCACCACACAGTGACCATCAGCAGGGTATTGGGGAATAGCACAGTGAGACAGTCTCAATCTCACCACACAGTGAACATCAGCAGGGTATTGGGAATATCACGGTGAAACTGTCTCTTCCTCACCACACAGTGACCATCAGCAGGGTATTGGGGAATACCACACAGTGAGACTGTCTCCGCCTCACCACACAGTGACTATCAGCAGGGTATTGGGAATATCACACAGTGAGACTGCCTCTGCCTCACCACACAGTGACTATCAACAGGGTATTGGGAATATCACACGGTGAGACTGTCTCTACCTCACCACACAGTGACCAGCAGCAGTGTATTGGGAACATCACACAGTGAGACTGTCACTATCTCACCACACAGTGACCATCAGCAGGGTATTGGGAATATCACACAGTGAGAGTGTATGCCTCACCACACAGAGAGTATCAGCAGGGTATTGGGAATATTACACAGTGAGACTGTCTACCTCACCACACAGTGACTATCAACAGGGTATTGGGAATATCACACGGTGAGACTGTCTTTACCTCACCACACAGTGACCAGCAGCAGTGTATTGGGAACATCACACAGTGAGACTGTCACTATCTCACCACACAGTGACCATCAGCAGGGTATTGGGGAATATCACACAGTGAGACTGTCTCTGCCTCACCACACAGTGACCAGCAGCAGTGTATTGGGAACATCACACAGTGAGACTGTCTCTACCTCACCATACAGTGACCATCAGCAGGGTATTGGGAATATCACACAGTGAGACTGTCTCAACCTCACCACAAAGTGACCATCAGCAGGGTATTGGGAATATCACACAGTGAGACTGTCTCCGCCTCACCACACAGTGACCATCAGCAGGGTATTGGGGAATATCACACAGTGAGACTGTCTCCGCCTCACCACACAGTGACCATCAGCAGGTTATTGGGGAATATCACACACTGAGACTGTCTCTACCTCAGCACACAGTGACTACCAGCAGGGTATTGGGGAATATCACACAGTGAGAGTGTCTCTATCTCACCACACAGTGACCATCAGCAGGGTATTGGGAATATCACACAGTGAGACTGTTTCTACCTCCCCTCAAAGTGACTATCAGCAGGGTATTTGGGAATATAACCAAGCGAGACTGTCTCTACCTCACCACACAGGGACCATCAGCAGGGTATTGGGGAATAGCACAGTAATACTGTCTCTACCTCACCACACAGTGACCAGCAGCAGTGTATTGGGAACATTACACAGTGAGACTGTCACTATCTCACCACACAGTGACCATCAGCAGGGTATTGGGGAATATCAAACAGTGAGACTGTCTCTGCCTCACCACACAGTGACCATCAGCAGGGTATTGGGGAATAGCACAGTGAGACTGTCTCTACCTCACCACACAGTGACTATCAGCAGGGTATTGGGGAATAGCACAGTAAGACTGTCTCTACCTCACCACACAGTGACCATCAGCAGGGTATTGGGAATATCACACAGTGAGACTGTCTCTAACTCACCACACAGTGACCATCAGCAGGGTATTGGGAATATCACACAGTGAGACTGTCTCTACCTCACCACAAAGTGACCATCAGCAGGGTATTGGGAATATCACACAGTGAGACTGTCTCCGCATCACCACACAGTGACCATCAGCAGGGTATTGGGGAATATCACACAGTGAGACTGTCTCCGTCTCACCACACAGTGACCATCAGCAGGGTATTGGGGAATATCAAACAGTGAGACTGTCTCTACCTCATCACACAGTGACTATCAGCAGGGTATTGGGGAATATCACACACTGAGAGTGACACTATCTCACCACACAGTGACCATCAGCAGGGTATTGGGAAAATCTCACAGTGAGACTGTCTCTACCTCCCCACACAGTGACTATCAGCAGGGTATTTGGGAATATCACAAAGCGAGACTGTCTCTACCTCACCACACAAGGACCATCACCAGGGTATTGGGAATATCACACAGTGAGACTGTCTCTCCCTCACCACTCAGTGACCATCAGCAGGGTATTGGGAATATCACACAGTGAGACTGTCAATACCGCACCACACAGGGACCATCAGTAGGGTATTGGGAATATCACACAGTGAGACTGTCTCTACCTCACCACACCGTGACCATCAGAAGGGTATTGGGAATATCACACAGTGAGACTGTATCTACCTCACCACACAGTGACCATCACCAGGGTATTGGGAATATCACACAGTGAGACGGTCTCTCCCTCACCACTCAGTGACTATCAGCAGGGTATTGGGAATATCACACAGTGAGACTGTCTCTGCCTGACCACACAGTGACCATCAGCAGGGTATTGGGGAATAGCACAGTGAGACTGTCTCAATCTCACCACACAGTGAACATCAGCAGGGTATTGGGAATATCACGGTGAAACTGTCTCTTCCTCACCACACAGTGACCATCAGCAGGGTATTGGGGAATACCACACAGTGAGACTGTCACTATCTCACCACACAGTGACCATCAGCAGGGTATTGGGAATATCACACAGTGAGAGTGTATGCCTCACCACACAGAGAGTATCAGCAGGGTATTGGGAATATTACACAGTGAGACTGTCTACCTCACCACACAGTGACTATCAACAGGGTATTGGGAATATCACACGGTGAGACTGTCTTTACCTCACCACACAGTGACCAGCAGCAGTGTATTGGGAACATCACACAGTGAGACTGTCACTATCTCACCACACAGTGACCATCAGCAGGGTATTGGGGAATATCACACAGTGAGACTGTCTCTGCCTCACCACACAGTGACCAGCAGCAGTGTATTGGGAACATCACACAGTGAGACTGTCTCTACCTCACCATACAGTGACCATCAGCAGGGTATTGGGAATATCACACAGTGAGACTGTCTCAACCTCACCACAAAGTGACCATCAGCAGGGTATTGGGAATATCACACAGTGAGACTGTCTCCGCCTCACCACACAGTGACCATCAGCAGGGTATTGGGGAATATCACACAGTGAGACTGTCTCCGCCTCACCACACAGTGACCATCAGCAGGTTATTGGGGAATATCACACACTGAGACTGTCTCTACCTCAGCACACAGTGACTACCAGCAGGGTATTGGGGAATATCACACAGTGAGAGTGTCTCTATCTCACCACACAGTGACCATCAGCAGGGTATTGGGAATATCACACAGTGAGACTGTTTCTACCTCCCCTCACAGTGACTATCAGCAGGGTATTTGGGAATATAACCAAGCGAGACTGTCTCTACCTCACCACACAGGGACCATCAGCAGGGTATTGGGGAATAGCACAGTAATACTGTCTCTACCTCACCACACAGTGACCAGCAGCAGTGTATTGGGAACATTACACAGTGAGACTGTCACTACCTCACCACACAGTGACCATCAGCAGGGTATTGGGGAATATCAAACAGTGAGACTGTCTCTGCCTCACCACACAGTGACCATCAGCAGGGTATTGGGGAATAGCACAGTGAGACTGTCTCTACCTCACCACACAGTGACTATCAGCAGGGTATTGGGGAATAGCACAGTAAGACTGTCTCTACCTCACCACACAGTGACCATCAGCAGGGTATTGGGAATATCACACAGTGAGACTGTCTCTAACTCACCACACAGTGACCATCAGCAGGGTATTGGGAATATCACACAGTGAGACTGTCTCTACCTCACCACAAAGTGACCATCAGCAGGGTATTGGGAATATCACACAGTGAGACTGTCTCCGCATCACCACACAGTGACCATCAGCAGGGTATTGGGGAATATCACACAGTGAGACTGTCTCCGTCTCACCACACAGTGACCATCAGCAGGGTATTGGGGAATATCAAACAGTGAGACTGTCTCTACCTCATCACACAGTGACTATCAGCAGGGTATTGGGGAATATCACACACTGAGAGTGACACTATCTCACCACAAAGTGACCATCAGCAGGGTATTGGGAATATCTCACAGTGAGACTGTCTCTACCTCCCCACACAGTGACTATCAGCAGGGTATTTGGGAATATCACAATGCGAGACTGTCTCTACCTCACCACACAAGGACCATCACCAGGGTATTGGGAATATCACACAGTGAGACTGACTCTCCCTCACCACTCAGTGACCATCAGCAGGGTATTGGGAATATCACACAGTGAGACTGTCAATACCGCACCACACAGGGACCATCAGTAGGGTATTGGGAATATCACACAGTGAGACTGTCTCTACCTCACCACACAGTGACCATCAGAAGGGTATTGGCAATATCACACAGTGAGACTGTATCTACCTCACCACACAGTGACCATCACCAGGGTATTGGGAATATCACACAGTGAGACTGTCTCTCCCTCACCACTCAGTGACTATCAGCAGGGTATTGGGAATATCACACAGTGAGACTGTCTCTGCCTCACCACACAGTGACCATCAGCAGGGTATTGGGCAATAGCACAGTGAGACTGTCACTACCTGACCACACAGTGACCATCAGCAGGGTATTGGGGAATAGCACAGTGAGACTGTCTCAATCTCACCACACAGTGAACATCAGCAGGGTATTGGGAATATCACGGTGAAACTGTCTCTTCCTCACCACACAGTGACCATCAGCCGGGTATTGGGGAATACCACACAGTGAGACTGTCTCCGCCTCACCACACAGTGACTATCAGCAGGGTATTGGGAATATCACACAGTGAGACTGCCTCTGCCTCACCACACAGTGACTATCAACAGGGTATTGGGAATATCACACGGTGAGACTGTCTCTACCTCACCACACAGTGACCAGCAGCAGTGTATTGGGAACATCACACAGTGAGACTGTCACTATCTCACCACACAGTGACCATCAGCAGGGTATTGGGAATATCACACAGTGAGAGTGTATGCCTCACCACACAGAGAGTATCAGCAGGGTATTGGGAATATTACACAGTGAGACTGTCTACCTCACCACACAGTGACTATCAACAGGGTATTGGGAATATCACACGGTGAGACTGTCTTTACCTCACCACACAGTGACCAGCAGCAGTGTATTGGGAACATCACACAGTGAGACTGTCACTATCTCACCACACAGTGACCATCAGCAGGGTATTGGGGAATATCACACAGTGAGACTGTCTCTGCCTCACCACACAGTGACCAGCAGCAGTGTATTGGGAACATCACACAGTGAGACTGTCTCTACCTCACCACACAGTGACCATCAGCAGGGTATTGGGAATATCACACAGTGAGACTGTCTCAACCTCACCACAAAGTGACCATCAGCAGGGTATTGGGAATATCACACAGTGAGACTGTCTCCGCCGCACCACACAGTGACCATCAGCAGGGTATTGGGGAATATCACACAGTGAGACTGTCTCCGCCTCACCACACAGTGACCATCAGCAGGTTATTGGGGAATATCACACGTTTAGACTGTCTCTACCTCAGCACACAGTGACTACCAGCAGGGTATTGGGGAATATCACACAGTGAGAGTGTCTCTATCTCACCACACAGTGACCATCAGCAGGGTATTGGGAATATCACACAGTGAGACTGTTTCTACCTCCCCTCACAGTGACTATCAGCAGGGTATTGGGGAATAGCACAGTAAGACTGTCTCTACCTCACCACACAGTGACCATCAGCAGGGTATTGGGAATATCACACAGTGAGACTGTCTCTAACTCACCACACAGTGACCATCAGCAGGGTATTGGGAATATCACACAGTGAGACTGTCTCTACCTCACCACAAAGTGACCATCAGCAGGGTATTGGGAATATCACACAGTGAGACTGTCTCCGCATCACCACACAGTGACCATCAGCAGGGTATTGGGGAATATCACACAGTGAGACTGTCTCCGTCTCACCACACAGTGACCATCAGCAGGGTATTGGGGAATATCAAACAGTGAGAATGTCTCTACCTCATCACACAGTGACTATCAGCAGGGTATTGGGGAATATCACACACTGAGAGTGACACTATCTCACCACACAGTGACCATCAGCAGGGTATTGGGAATATCTCACAGTGAGACTGTCTCTACCTCCCCACACAGTGACTATCAGCAGGGTATTTGGGAATATCACAAAGCGAGACTGTCTCTACCTCACCACACAAGGACCATCACCAGGGTATTGGGAATATCACACAGTGAGACTGTCTCTCCCTCACCACTCAGTGACCATCAGCAGGGTATTGGGAATATCACACAGTGAGACTGTCAATACCGCACCACACAGGGACCATCAGTAGGGTATTGGGAATATCACACAGTGAGACTGTCTCTACCTCACCACACAGTGACCATCAGAAGGGTATTGGGAATATCACACAGTGAGACTGTATCTACCTCACCACACAGTGACCATCACCAGGGTATTGGGAATATCACACAGTGAGACTGTCTCTCCCTCACCACTCAGTGACTATCAGCAGGGTATTGGGAATATCACACAGTGAGACTGTCTCTGCCTCACCACACAGTGACCATCAGCAGGGTATTGGGAATATCACACAATGAGACTGTCACTGCCTAACCACACAGTGACTATCAGCAGGGTATTGGGAATATCACACAGTGAGACTGTATCTACTTCACCACACAGTGACTATCAGCAGTGTATTGGGAATGTCACACAGTGAGACTGTCTCTACCTTACCACACAGGGACCATCAGCAGCGTATTGGGAATATCACACAGTGAGACTGTATCCACCTCACCACACAGTGACCATCAGCAGGGTATTGGGGAATATCACACACTGAGACTGTCCCTACCTCACCACACAGTAACCATCAGCAGGGTATTGGGGAATATCACGCAGTGAGACGGTCTCCACCTCACCACACAGTGACCATCAGCAGGGTATTGGGGAATATCACACACTGAGACTGTCCCTACCTCACCACACAGTAACCATCAGCAGGGTATTGGGGAATATCACGCAGTGAGACTGTCACTACCTCACCACACAGTGACCATCAGCAGGGCATTGGGGAATATCACACAGTGAGACTGCCTCTACCTCACCACACAGTGACCATCAGAAGGGTATTGGGAATATCACACAGTGAGACTGTATCTACCTCACCACACAGTGACTATCAGCAGGGTATTGGGAATATCACAGAGTGAGACTGTCTCCGCCTCACCACACAGTGTCCATCAGCAGGGTATTGCGAATATCACACAGTGAGACTGTCTCTACCTTACCTCACAGTGACCATTAGCAGGGTATTCGGAATATCACACAGTGAGACTGTCTCTACCTCACCACACAGTGACTATCAGCAGGGTATTGGGGAATAGCACAGTAATACTGTCTCTACCTCACCACACAGTGACCAGCAGCAGTGTATTGGGAACATCACACAGTGAGACTGTCACTATCTCATCACACAGTGACCATCAGCAGGGTATTGGGGAATAGCACAGTGAGACTGTCTCTACCTCACCACACAGTGACTATTAGCAGGGTATTGGGGAATAGCACAGTAAGACAGTCTCTACCTCACCACACAGTGACCATCAGCAGGGTATTGGTAATATCACACAGTGAGACTGTCTCTAACTCACCACACAGTGACCATCAGCAGGGTATTGGGAATATCACACAGTGAGACTGTCTCTACCTCACCACAAAGTGACCATCAGCAGGGTATTGGGAATATCACACAGTGAGACTGTCTCCGCATCACCACACAGTGACCATCAGCAGGGTATTGGGGAATATCACACAGTGAGACTGTCTCCGTCTCACCACACAGTGACCATCAGCAGGGTGTTGGGGAATATCAAACAGTGAGACTGTCTCTACCTCATCACACAGTGACTATCAGCAGGGTATTGGGGAATATCACAAACTGAGAGTGACACTATCTCACCACACAGTGACCATCAGCAGGGTATTGGGAATATCACACAGTGAGACTGTCTCTCCCTCACCACTCAGTGACCATCAGCAGGGTATTGGGAATATCACACAGTGAGACTGTCAATACCGCACCACACAGGGACCATCAGTAGGGTATTGGGAATATCACACAGCGAGACTGTCTCTACCTCACCACACAGTGACCATCAGAAGGGTATTGGGAATATCACACAGTGAGACTGTATCTACCTCACCACACAGTGACCATCAGCAGGGCAATGGGGAATAGCACAGTGAGACTGTCACTACCTGACCACACAGTGACCATCAGCAGGGTATTGGGGATTAGCACAGTGAGACTGTCTCAATCTCACCACACAGTGACCATCAGCAGGGTATTGGGGAATATCACACAGTGAGACTGTCTCCGCCTCACCACACAGTGACCATCAGCAGGGTATTGGGGAATATCACACGTTGAGACTGTCTCTACCTCAGCACACAGTGACTACCAGCAGGGTATTGGGGAATATCACACAGTGAGAGTGTCTCTATCTCACCACACAGTGACCATCAGCAGGGTATTGGGAATATCACACAGTGAGACTGTCTCCGCCTCACCACACAGTGACCATCAGCAGGGTATTGGGGAATATCACACGTTGAGACTGTCTCTACCTCAGCACACAGTGACTACCAGCAGGGTATTGGGGAATATCACAAAGTGAGAGTGTCTCTATCTCACCACACAGTGACCATCAGCAGGGTATTGGGAATATCACACAGTGAGACTGTTTCTACCTCCCCTCACAGTGACTATCAGCAGGGTATTTGGGAATATCACAAAGCGAGACTGTCTCTACCTCACCACACAGGGACCATCAGCAGGGTATTGGGAATATCACACAGTGAGACTGTCAATACCGCACAACACAGGGACCATCAGCAGGGTATTGGGAATATCACACAGTGAGACTGTCTCTACCTCACCACACAGTGACCATCAGAATGGTATTGGGAATATCACAGAGTGAGACTGTATCTACCTCACCACACAGTGACCATCAGCAGGGTATTGGGAAATATCACACAGTGAGACTGTCTCTACCTCACCACACAGTGACTATCAGCAGGGTATTGGGAATATCACACAGTGAGACTGTCTCTCCCTCACCACTCAGTGGCTATCAGCAGGGTATTGGGAATATCAAACAGTGAGACTGTCCCTGCCTCACCACACAGTCACCATCAGCAGGGTATTGGGAATATCACACAATGAGACTGTCACTGCCTAACCACACAGTGACTATCAGCAGGGTATTGGGAATATCACACAGTGAGACTGTATCTACTTCACCACACAGTGACTATCAGCAGTGTATTGGGAATGTCACACAGTGAGACTGTCTCTACCTTACCACACAGGGACCATCAGCAGCGTATTGGGAATATCACACAGTGAGACTGTATCCACCTCACCACACAGTGACCATCAGCAGGGTATTGGGGAATATCACACACTGAGACTATCCCTACCTCACCACACAGTAACCATCAGCAGGGTATTGGGGAATATCACGCAGTGAGACTGTCTCCACCTCACCACACAGTGATCATCAGCAGGGCATTGGGGAATATCACACACTGAGACTGTCCCTACCTCACCACACAGTAACCATCAGCAGGGTATTCGGAATATCACACAGTGAGACTGTCTCTACCTCACCACACAGTGACTATCAGCAGGGTATTGGGGAATAGCACAGTAAGACTGTCTCTACCTCACCACACAGTGACCATCAGCAGGGTATTGGGAATATCACACAGTGAGACTGTCTCTAACTCACCACACAGTGACCATCAGCAGGGTATTGGGAATATCACACAGTGAGACTGTCTCTACCTCACCACAAAGTGACCATCAGCAGGGTATTGGGAATATCACACAGTGAGACTGTCTCCGCATCACCACACAGTGACCATCAGCAGGGTATTGGGGAATATCACACAGTGAGACTGTCTCCGTCTCACCACACAGTGACCATCAGCAGGGTATTGGGGAATATCAAACAGTGAGACTGTCTCTACCTCATCACACAGTGACTATCAGCAGGGTATTGGGGAATATCACACACTGAGAGTGACACTATCTCACCACACAGTGACCATCAGCAGGGTATTGGGAATATCTCACAGTGAGACTGTCTCTACCTCCCCACACAGTGACTATCAGCAGGGTATTTGGGAATATCACAAAGCGAGACTGTCTCTACCTCACCACACAAGGACCATCACCAGGGTATTGGGAATATCACACAGTGAGACTGTCTCTCCCTCACCACTCAGTGACCATCAGCAGGGTATTGGGAATATCACACAGTGAGACTGTCAATACCGCACCACACAGGGACCATCAGTAGGGTATTGGGAATATCACACAGTGAGACTGTCTCTACCTCACCACACAGTGACCATCAGAAGGGTATTGGGAATATCACACAGTGAGACTGTATCTACCTCACCACACAGTGACCATCACCAGGGTATTGGGAATATCACACAGTGAGACGGTCTCTCCCTCACCACTCAGTGACTATCAGCAGGGTATTGGGAATATCACACAGTGAGACTGTCTCTGTCTCACCACACAGTGACCATCAGCAGGGTATTGGGCAATAGCACAGTGAGACTGTCACTACCTGACCACACAGTGACCATCAGCAGGGTATTGGGGAATATCACACGTTGAGACTGTCTCTACCTCAGCACACAGTGACTACCAGCAGGGTATTGGGGAATATCACACAGTGAGAGTGTCTCTATCTCACCACACAGTGACCATCAGCAGGGTATTGGGAATATCACACAGTGAGACTGTCTCCGCCTCACCACACAGTGACCATCAGCAGGGTATTGGGGAATATCACACGTTGAGACTGTCTCTACCTCAGCACACAGTGACTACCAGCAGGGTATTGGGGAATATCACAAAGTGAGAGTGTCTCTATCTCACCACACAGTGACCATCAGCAGGGTATTGGGAATATCACACAGTGAGACTGTTTCTACCTCCCCTCACAGTGACTATCAGCAGGGTATTTGGGAATATCACAAAGCGAGACTGTCTCTACCTCACCACACAGGGACCATCAGCAGGGTATTGGGAATATCACACAGTGAGACTGTCAATACCGCACAACACAGGGACCATCAGCAGGGTATTGGGAATATCACACAGTGAGACTGTCTCTACCTCACCACACAGTGACCATCAGAATGGTATTGGGAATATCACACAGTGAGACTGTATCTACCTCACCACACAGTGACCATCAGCAGGGTATTGGGAAATATCACACAGTGAGACTGTCTCTACCTCACCACACAGTGACTATCAGCAGGGTATTGGGAATATCACACAGTGAGACAGTCTCTCCCTCACCACTCAGTGGCTATCAGCAGGGTATTGGGAATATCAAACAGTGAGACTGTCCCTGCCTCACCACACAGTCACCATCAGCAGGGTATTGGGAATATCACACAATGAGACTGTCACTGCCTAACCACACAGTGACTATCAGCAGGGTATTGGGAATATCACACAGTGAGACTGTATCTACTTCACCACACAGTGACTATCAGCAGTGTATTGGGAATGTCACACAGTGAGACTGTCTCTACCTTACCACACAGGGACCATCAGCAGCGTATTGGGAATATCACACAGTGAGACTGTATCCACCTCACCACACAGTGACCATCAGCAGGGTATTGGGGAATATCACACACTGAGACTATCCCTACCTCACCACACAGTAACCATCAGCAGGGTATTGGGGAATATCACGCAGTGAGACTGTCTCCACCTCACCACACAGTGATCATCAGCAGGGCATTGGGGAATATCACACACTGAGACTGTCCCTACCTCACCACACAGTAACCATCAGCAGGGTATTCGGAATATCACACAGTGAGACTGTCTCTACCTCACCACACAGTGACTATCAGCAGGGTATTGGGGAATAGCACAGTAAGACTGTCTCTACCTCACCACACAGTGACCATCAGCAGGGTATTGGGAATATCACACAGTGAGACTGTCTCTAACTCACCACACAGTGACCATCAGCAGGGTATTGGGAATATCACACAGTGAGACTGTCTCTACCTCACCACAAAGTGACCATCAGCAGGGTATTGGGAATATCACACAGTGAGACTGTCTCCGCATCACCACACAGTGACCATCAGCAGGGTATTGGGGAATATCACACAGTGAGACTGTCTCCGTCTCACCACACAGTGACCATCAGCAGGGTATTGGGGAATATCAAACAGTGAGACTGTCTCTACCTCATCACACAGTGACTATCAGCAGGGTATTGGGGAATATCACACACTGAGAGTGACACTATCTCACCACACAGTGACCATCAGCAGGGTATTGGGAATATCTCACAGTGAGACTGTCTCTACCTCCCCACACAGTGACTATCAGCAGGGTATTTGGGAATATCACAAAGCGAGACTGTCTCTACCTCACCACACAAGGACCATCACCAGGGTATTGGGAATATCACACAGTGAGACTGTCTCTCCCTCACCACTCAGTGACCATCAGCAGGGTATTGGGAATATCACACAGTGAGACTGTCAATACCGCACCACACAGGGACCATCAGTAGGGTATTGGGAATATCACACAGTGAGACTGTCTCTACCTCACCACACAGTGACCATCAGAAGGGTATTGGGAATATCACACAGTGAGACTGTATCTACCTCACCACACAGTGACCATCACCAGGGTATTGGGAATATCACACAGTGAGACGGTCTCTCCCTCACCACTCAGTGACTATCAGCAGGGTATTGGGAATATCACACAGTGAGACTGTCTCTGTCTCACCACACAGTGACCATCAGCAGGGTATTGGGCAATAGCACAGTGAGACTGTCACTACCTGACCACACAGTGACCATCAGCAGGGTATTGGGGAATAGCACAGTGAGACTGTCTCAATCTCACCACACAGTGAACATCAGCAGGGTATTGGGAATATCACGGTGAAACTGTCTCTTCCTCACCACACAGTGACCATCAGCAGGGTATTGGGGAATACCACACAGTGAGACTGTCTCCGCCTCACCACACAGTGACTATCAGCAGGGTATTGGGAATATCACACAGTGAGACTGCCTCTGCCTCACCACACAGTGACTATCAACAGGGTATTGGGAATATCACACGGTGAGACTGTCTCTACCTCACCACACAGTGACCAGCAGCAGTGTATTGGGAACATCACACAGTGAGACTGTCACTATCTCACCACACAGTGACCATCAGCAGGGTATTGGGAATATCACACAGTGAGAGTGTATGCCTCACCACACAGAGAGTATCAGCAGGGTATTGGGAATATTACACAGTGAGACAGTCTACCTCACCACACAGTGACTATCAACAGGGTATTGGGAATATCACACGGTGAGACTGTCTTTACCTCACCACACAGTGACCAGCAGCAGTGTATTGGGAACATCACACAGTGAGACTGTCACTATCTCACCACACAGTGACCATCAGCAGGGTATTGGGGAATATCACACAGTGAGACTGTCTCTGCCTCACCACACAGTGACCAGCAGCAGTGAATTGGGAACATCACACAGTGAGACTGTCTCTACCTCACCACACAGTGACCATCACCAGGGTATTGGGAATATCACACAGTGAGACTGTCTCTCCCTCACCACTCAGTGACCATCAGCAGGGTATTGGGAATATCACACAGTGAGACTGTCAATACCGCACCACACAGGGACCATCAGTAGGGTAATGGGAATATCACACAGTGAGACTGTCTCCGCCTCACCACACAGTGACCATCAGCAGGGTATTGGGGAATATCACACAGTGAGACTGTCTCCGCCTCACCACACAGTGACCATCAGCAGGTTATTGGGGAATATCACACGTTGAGACTGTCTCTACCTCAGCACACAGTGACTACCAGCAGGGTATTGGGGAATATCACACAGTGAGAGTGTCTCTATCTCACCACACAGTGACCATCAGCAGGGTATTGGGAATATCACACAGTGAGACTGTTTCTACCTCCCCTCACAGTGACTATCAGCAGGGTATTGGGGAATATAACCAAGCGAGACTGTCTCTACCTCACCACACAGGGACCATCAGCAGGGTATTGGGAATATCACACAGTGAGACTGTCAATACCGCACCACACAGGGACCATCAGTAGGGTATTGGGAATATCACACAGCGAGACTGTCTCTACCTCACCACACAGTGACTATCAGAAGGGTATTGGGAATATCACACAGTGAGACTGTCTCTCCCTCACCACTCAGTGGCTATCAGCAGGGTATTGGGAATATCAAACAGTGAGACTGTCCCTGCCTCACCACACAGTCACCATCAGCAGGGTATTGGGAATATCACACAATGAGACTGTCACTGCCTAACCACACAGTGACTATCAGCAGGGTATTGGGAATATCACACAGTGAGACTGTATCTACTTCACCACACAGTGACTATCAGCAGTGTATTGGGAATGTCACACAGTGAGACTGTCTCTACCTTACCACACAGGGACCATCAGCAGCGTATTGGGAATATCACACAGTGAGACTGTATCCACCTCACCACACAGTGACCATCAGCAGGGTATTGGGGAATATCACACACTGAGACTGTCCCTACCTCACCACACAGTAACCATCAGCAGGGTATTGGGGAATATCACGCAGTGAGACGGTCTCCACCTCACCACACAGTGACCATCAGCAGGGTATTGGGGAATATCACACACTGAGACTGTCCCTACCTCACCACACAGTAACCATCAGCAGGGTAATGGGGAATATCACGCAGTGAAACTGTCACTACCTCACCACACAGTGACCATCAGCAGGGCATTGGGGAATATCACACAGTGAGACTGCCTCTACCTCACCACACAGTGACCATCAGAAGGGTATTGGGAATATCACACAGTGAGACTGTATCTACCTCACCACACAGTGACTATCAGCAGGGTATTGGGAATATCACAGAGTGAGACTCTCTCTGCCTCACCACACAGTGACCATCAGCAGGGTATTGGGCAATAGCACAGTGAGACTGTCTCTACCTCACCACACAGTGACTATTAGCAGGGTATTGGGGAATAGCACAGTAAGACTGTCTCTACCTCACCACACAGTGACCATCAGCAGGGTATTGGGAATATCACACAGTGAGACTGTCTCTAACTCACCACACAGTGACCATCAGCAGGGTATTGGGAATATCCCACAGTGAGACTGTCTCCACCTCACCACAAAGTGACCATCAGCAGGGTATTGGGAATATCACACAGTGAGACTGTCTCCGCATCACCACACAGTGACCATCAGCAGGGTATTGGGGAATATCACACAGTGAGACTGTCTCCGTCTCACCACACAGTGACCATCAGCAGGGTATTGGGGAATATCAAACAGTGAGACTGTCTCTACCTCATCACACAGTGACTATCAGCAGGGTATTGGGGAATATCACAAACTGAGAGTGACACTATCTCACCACACAGTGACCATCAGCAGGGTATTGGGAATATCACACAGTGAGACTGTCTCTCCCTCACCACTCAGTGACCATCAGCAGGGTATTGGGAATATCACACAGTGAGACTGTCAATACCGCACCACACAGGGACCATCAGTAGGGTATTGGGAATATCACACAGCGAGACTGTCTCTACCTCACCACACAGTGACCATCAGAAGGGTATTGGGAATATCACACAGTGAGACTGTATCTACCTCACCACACAGTGACCATCAGCAGGGCATTGGGGAATAGCACAGTGAGACTGTCACTACCTGACCACACAGTGACCATCAGCAGGGTATTGGGGAATAGCACAGTGAGACTGTCTCAATCTCACCACACAGTGACCATCAGAAGGGTATTGGGAATATCACGGTGAAACTGTCTCTTCCTCACCACACAGTGACCATCAGCAGGGCATTGGGAATATTACACAGTGAGACTGTCTACCTCACCACACAGTGACTATCAACAGGGTATTGGGAATATCACACGGTGAGACTGTCTCTACCTCGCCACACAGTCACCAGCAGCTGTGTATTGGGAACATCAAACAGTGAGAATGTCAATATCTCACCACACAGTGACCATCAGCAGGGTATTGGGGAATATCACACAGTGAGACTCTCTCTGCCTCACCACACAGTGACCATCAGCAGGGTATTGGGAATATCACACAGTGAGACTGTCTCTAACTCACCACACAGTGACCATCAGAACAGTATTGGGAATATCACACAGTGAGACTGTATCTACCTCACCACACAGTGACCATCAGCAGGGTATTGGGAAATATCACACAGTGAGACTGTCTCAACCTCACCACACAGTGACTATCACCAGGGTATTGGGAATATCACACAGTGAGACTGTCTCTCCCTCATCACTCAGTGACTATCAGCAGGGTATTGGGAATATCACACAGTGAGACTGTCTCTGCCTCACCACACAGTGACCATAAGCAGGGTATTGGGGAATATCACACTGTGAGACTGTCTCTACCTCACCACACAGTGACCATCAGCAGGGTATTGGGAATATCACACAATGAGACTGTCACTGCCTCAACACACAGTGACTATCCGCAGGGTATTGGGAATATCACACAGTGAGACTGTATCTACTTCACCACACAGTGACTATCAGCAGTGTATTGGGAATGTCACAAAGAGAGACTGTTTCTACCTTGCCACACAGGGACCATCAGCAGGGTATTGGGGAATATCACACACTGAGACTGTCCCTACCTCACCACACAGTAACCATCAGCAGGGTATTGGGGAATTTCACGCAGTGAGACTGTCTCCACCTCACCACACAGTGACCATCAGCAGGGTATTGGGGAATATCACACACTGAGACTGTCCCTACCTCACCACACAGTAAGCATCAGCAGGGTCTTGGGGAATATCACGCAGTGAGACTGTCACTACCTCACCACACAGTGACCATCAGCAGGGTATTCGGGAATATCACACAGTGAGACTGTCTCTGTCTCACCACACAGTGACCATTAGCAAGGTATTGGGGATTATCTCACAATGAGACTGTCACTACCTCACCACACAGTACCATCAGCAGGGTATTGGGAATATCACATAGTGAGACTGTCTCTACCTCACCACACAGTGACTATCAGCAGGGTATTGGGAATTTCACACAGTGAGACTGTCTCTACCTAACCACACAGTGACCATCAGCAGGGTATTGGGAATATCAAACAGTGAGACTGTCTCTACCTCACCACACTGTGAACATCAGCAGGGTATTGGGGAATATCACACAGTGAGACTGCCTCTACCTCACCACACAGTGACCATCAGAAGGGTATTGGGAATATCACACAGTGAGACTGTCTCTGCCTCACCACACAGTGACCATCAGCAGGGTATTGGGGAATAGAACAGTGAGACTGTCACTACCTCACCACACAGTGACCATCAGCAGGGTATTGGGAATATCACACAGTGAGACTGTCTCTATCTCACCACACAGTGTCCATCAGCAGGGTATTGGGAATATCACAGTGAAACTGTCTGTTCCTCACCACACAGTGACCAGTAGCAGTGTATTGGGAACATCACACAGTGAGACTGTCACTATCTCACCACACAGTGACCATCAGCAGGGTAGTGGGGAATATCACACAGTGAGACTATCTCTGCCTCACCACACAGTGACCATCAGCAGGGTATTGGGGAATAGCACAGTGAGACTGTCTCTACCTCACCACACACTGACTATCAGCAGGGTATTGGGGAATAGCACAGTAAGACTGTCTCTACCTCACCACACAGTGACCATCAGCAGGGTATTGGGAATATCACATAGTGAGACTGTCTCTAACTCACCACACAGTGACCATCAGCAGGGTATTGGGAATATCACACAGTGTGACTGTCTCTACCTCACCACACAGTGACCATCAGCAGGGTATTGGGAATATCACACAGTGAGACTGTCTCTACCTCTCCACACAGTGACCATCAGCAGGGTATTTGGGAATATCACAAAGCGAGACTGTCAATACCGCACCACACAGGGACCATCAGCAGGGTATTGGGAATATCACACAGTGAGACTGTCTCTACCTCACCACACAGTGACCATCAGAAGGGTATTGGGAATATCACACAGTGAGACTGTCTCTCCCTCACCACTCAGTGACTATCAGCAGGGTATTGGGAATATCACACAGTGAGACTGTCTCTGCCTCACCACACAGTGACCATCAGCAGGGTATTGGGGAATAGCACAGTGAGACTGTCACTACCTCACCACACAGTGACCATCAGCAGGGTATTGGGGAATAGCACAGTGAGACTGTCTCTATCTCACCACACAGTGTCCATCAGCAGGGTATTGGGAATATCACGGTGAAATTATCTCTTCCTCACCACACAGTGACCATCAGCAGGGTATTGGGGAATATCACACAGTGAGACTGTCTCTGCCTCACCACACAGTGACCATCAGCAGGGTATTGGGGAATATCACACAGTGAGACTGTCTCTACCTCACCACACAGTGACCATCAGCAGGGTATTGGGAATATCACACAATGAGACTGTCACTGCCTCACCACACAGTGACTATCAGCAGGGTATTGGGAATAACACACAGTGAGGCTGTATCTACTTCACCACACAGTGACTATCAGCAGTGTATTGGGAATGTCACACAGTGAGACTGTCTCTACCTTACCACACAGGGACCATCAGCAGCGTATTGGGAATATCACACAGTGAGACTGTCTCCACCTCACCACGCAGTGACCATCAGCAGGGTATTGGGGAATATCACACAGTGAGACTGTCTCTACCTCACCACACAGTGACCAGCAGCAGTGTATTGGGAACATCACACAGTGAGACTGTCACTATCTCACCACACAGTGACCATCAGCAGGGTATTGGGGAATATCAAACAGTGAGACTGTCTCTGCCTCACCACACAGTGACCATCAGCAGGGTATTGGGGAATAGCACAGTGAGACTGTCTCTACCTCACCACACAGTGACTATCAGCAGCGTATTGGGGAATAGCACAGTAAGACTGTCTCTACCTCACCACACAGTGACCATCAGCAGGGTATTGGGAATATCACACAGTGAGACTGTCTCTAACTCACCACACAGTGACCATCAGCAGGGTATTGGGAATATCACACAGTGAGACTGTCTCTACCTCACCACAAAGTGACCATCAGCAGGGTATTGGGAATATCACACAGTGAGACTGTCTCCGCATCACCACACAGTGACCATCAGCAGGGTATTGGGGAATATCACACAGTGAGACTGTCTCCGTCTCACCACACAGTGACCATCAGCAGGGTATTGGGGAATATCAAACAGTGAGACTGTCTCTACCTCATCACACAGTGACTATCAGCAGGGTATTGGGGAATATCACACACTGAGAGTGACACTATCTCACCACACAGTGACCATCAGCAGGGTATTGGGAATATCTCACAGTGAGACTGTCTCTACCTCCCCACACAGTGACTATCAGCAGGGTATTTGGGAATATCACAAAGCGAGACTGTCTCTACCTCACCACACAAGGACCATCACCAGGGTATTGGGAATATCACACAGTGAGACTGTCTCTCCCTCACCACTCAGTGACCATCAGCAGGGTATTGGGAATATCACACAGTGAGACTGTCAATACCGCACCACACAGGGACCATAAGTAGGGTATTGGGAATATCACACAGTGAGACTGTCTCTACCTCACCACACAGTGACCATCAGAAGGGTATTGGGAATATCACACAGTGAGACTGTATCTACCTCACCACACAGTGACCATCACCAGGGTATTGGGAATATCACACAGTGAGACTGTCTCTCCCTCACCACTCAGTGACTATCAGCAGGGTATTGGGAATATCACACAGTGAGACTGTCTCTGCCTCACCACACAGTGACCATCAGCAGGGTATTGGGCAATAGCACAGTGAGACTGTCACTACCTGACCACACAGTGACCATCAGCAGGGTATTGGGGAATAGCACAGTGAGACTGTCTCAATCTCACCACACAGTGAACATCAGCAGCGTATTGGGAATATCACACAGTGAGACTGTATCCACCTCACCACACAGTGACCATCAGCAGGGTATTGGGGAATATCACACACTGAGACTATCCCTACCTCACCACACAGTAACCATCAGCAGGGTATTGGGGAATATCACGCAGTGAGACTGTCTCCACCTCACCACACAGTGACCATCAGCAGGGCATTGGGGAATATCACACACTGAGACTGTCCCTACCTCACCACACAGTAACCATCAGCAGGGTATTCGGAATATCACACAGTGAGACTGTCTCTACCTCACCACACAGTGACTATCAGCAGGGTATTGGGGAATAGCACAGTAATACTGTCTCTACCTCACCACACAGTGACCAGCAGCAGTGTATTGGGAACATCACACAGTGAGACTGTCACTATCTCACCACACAGTGACCATCAGCAGGGTATTGGGGAATATCAAACAGTGAGACTGTCTCTGCCTCACCACACAGTGACCATCAGCAGGGTATTGGGGAATAGCACAGTGAGACTGTCTCTACCTCACCACACAGTGACTATCAGCAGGGTATTGGGGAATAGCACAATAAGACTGTCTCTACCTCACCACACAGTGACCATCAGCAGGGTATTGGGAATATCACACAGTGAGACTGTCTCTAACTCACCACACAGTGACCATCAGCAGGGTATTGGGAATATCACACAGTGAGACTGTCTCTACCTCACAACAAAGTGACCATCAGCAGGGTATTGGGAATATCACACAGTGAGACTGTCTCCGCATCACCACACAGTGACCATCAGCAGGGTATTGGGGAATATCACACAGTGAGACTGTCTCCGTCTCACCACACAGTGACCATCAGAAGGGTATTGGGGAATATCAAACAGTGAGACTGTCTCTACCTCATCACACAGTGACTATCAGCAGGGTATTGGGGAATATCACACACTGAGAGTGACACTATCTCACCACACAGTGACCATCAGCAGGGTATTGGGAATATCTCACAGTGAGACTGTCTCTACCTCCCCACACAGTGACTATCAGCAGGGTATTTGGGAATATCACAAAGCGAGACTGTCTCTACCTCACCACACAAGGACCATCACCAGGGTATTGGGAATATCACACAGTGAGACTGTCTCTCCCTCACCACTCAGTGACCATCAGCAGGGTATTGGGAATATCACACAGTGAGACTGTCAATACCGCACCACACAGGGACCATAAGTAGGGTATTGGAAATATCACACAGTGAGACTGTCTCTACCTCACCACACAGTGACCATCAGAAGGGTATTGGGAATATCACACAGTGAGACTGTATCTACCTCACCACACAGTGACCATCACCAGGGTATTGGGAATATCACACAGTGAGACTGTCTCTCCCTCACCACTCAGTGACTATCAGCAGGGTATTGGGAATATCACACAGTGAGACTGTCTCTGCCTCACCACACAGTGACCATCAGCAGGGTATTGGGCAATAGCACAGTGAGACTGTCTCTTCCTCACCACACAGTGACCATCAGCAGGGTATTGGGGAATAGCACAGTGAGACTGTCTCAATCTCACCACACAGTGAACATCAGCAGGGTATTGAGAATATCACGGTGAAACTGTCTCTTCCTCACCACACAGTGACCATCAGCAGGGTATTGGGGAATACCACACAGTGAGACT
Source organism: Cetorhinus maximus (assembly GCF_964194155.1). NCBI lineage: Eukaryota > Metazoa > Chordata > Chondrichthyes > Lamniformes > Cetorhinidae > Cetorhinus > Cetorhinus maximus. Next base: position 165,380 of record NW_027596524.1, read on the forward strand.
GTCTCCGCCTCACCACACAGTGACTATCAGCAGGGTATTGGGAATATCACACAGTGAGACTGCCTCTGCCTCACCACACAGTGACTATCAACAGGGTATTGGGAATATCACACGGTGAGACTGTCTCTACCTCACCACACAGTGACCAGCAGCAGTGTATTGGGAACATCACACAGTGAGACTGTCACTATCTCACCACACAGTGACCATCAGCAGGGTATTGGGAATATCACACAGTGAGAGTGTATGCCTCACCACACAGAGAGTATCAGCAGGGTATTGGGAATATTACACAGTGAGACAGTCTACCTCACCACACAGTGACTATCAACAGGGTATTGGGAATATCACACGGTGAGACTGTCTTTACCTCACCACACAGTGACCAGCAGCAGTGTATTGGGAACATCACACAGTGAGACTGTCACTATCTCACCACACAGTGACCATCAGCAGGGTATTGGGGAATATCACACAGTGAGACTGTCTCTGCCTCACCACACAGTGACCAGCAGCAGTGTATTGGGAACATCACACAGTGAGACTGTCTCTACCTCACCACACAGTGACCATCAGCAGTGTATTGGGAATATCACACAGTGAGACTGTCTCAACCTCACCACAAAGTGACCATCAGCAGGGTATTGGGAATATCACACAGTGAGACTGTCTCCGCCTCACCACACAGTGACCATCAGCAGGGTATTGGGGAATATCACACAGTGAGACTGTCTCCGCCTCACCACACAGTGACCATCAGCAGGTTATTGGGGAATATCACACGTTGAGACTGTCTCTACCTCAGCACACAGTGACTACCAGCAGGGTACTGGGCATATCACACAGTGAGAGTGTCTCTATCTCACCACACAGTGACCATCAGCAGGGTATTGGGAATATCACACAGTGAGACTGTTTCTACCTCCCCTCACAGTGACTATCAGCAGGGTATTTGGGAATATAACCAAGCGAGACTGTCTCTACCTCACCACACAGGGACCATCAGCAGGGTATTGGGAATATCACACAGTGAGACTGTCAATACCGCACCACACAGGGACCATCAGCAGGGTATTGGGAATATCACACAGTGAGACTGTCTCTAACTCACCACACAGTGACCATCAGAACAGTATTGGGAATATCACACAGTGAGACTGTATCTACCTCACCACACAGTGACCATCAGCAGGGTATTGGGAAATATCACACAGTGAGACTGTCTCTACCTCACCACACAGTGACTATCACCAGGGTATTGGGAATATCACACAGTGAGACTGTCTCTCCCTCATCACTCAGTGACTATCAGCAGGGTATTGGGAATATCACACAGTGAGACTGTCTCTGCCTCACCACACAGTGACCATCAGCAGGGTATTGGGGAATATCACACTGTGAGACTGTCTCTACCTCACCACACAGTGACCATCAGCAGGGTATTGGGAATATCACACAATGAGACTGTCACTGCCTCAACACACAGTGACTATCCGCAGGGTATTGGGAATATCACACAGTGAGACTGTATCTACTTCACCACACAGTGACTATCAGCAGTGTATTGGGAATGTCACAAAGAGAGACTGTCTCTACCTTGCCACACAGGGACCATCAGCAGGGTATTGGGGAATATCACACACTGAGACTGTCCCTACCTCACCACACAGTAACCATCAGCAGGGTATTGGGGAATTTCACGCAGTGAGACTGTCTCCACCTCACCACACAGTGACCATCAGCAGGGTATTGGGGAATATCACACACTGAGACTGTCCCTACCTCACCACACAGTAACCATCAGCAGGGTCTTGGGGAATATCACGCAGTGAGACTGTCACTACCTCACCACACAGTGACCATCAGCAGGGTATTCGGGAATATCACACAGTGAGACTGTCTCTGTCTCACCACACAGTGACCATTAGCAAGGTATTGGGGATTATCTCACAATGAGACTGTCACTACCTCACCACACAGTACCATCAGCAGGGTATTGGCAATATCACATAGTGAGACTGTCTCTACCTCACCACACAGTGACTATCAGCAGGGTATTGGGAATTTCACACAGTGAGACTGTCTCTACCTAACCACACAGTGACCATCAGCAGGGTATTGGGAATATCAAACAGTGAGACTGTCTCTACCTCACCACACTGTGAACATCAGCAGGGTATTGGGGAATATCACACAGTGAGACTGCCTCTACCTCACCACACAGTGACCATCAGAAGGGTATTGGGAATATCACACAGTGAGACTGTCTCTGCCTCACCACACAGTGACCATCAGCAGGGTATTGGGGAATAGAACAGTGAGACTGTCACTACCTCACCACACAGTGACCATCAGCAGGGTATTGGGAATATCACACAGTGAGACTGTCTCTATCTCACCACACAGTGTCCATCAGCAGGGTATTGGGAATATCACAGTGAAACTGTCTGTTCCTCACCACACAGTGACCAGTAGCAGTGTATTGGGAACATCACACAGTGAGACTGTCACTATCTCACCACACAGTGACCATCAGCAGGGTAGTGGGGAATATCACACAGTGAGACTATCTCTGCCTCACCACACAGTGACCATCAGCAGGGTATTGGGGAATAGCACAGTGAGACTGTCTCTACCTCACCACACACTGACTATCAGCAGGGTATTGGGGAATAGCACAGTAAGACTGTCTCTACCTCACCACACAGTGACCATCAGCAGGGTATTGGGAATATCACATAGTGAGACTGTCTCTAACTCACCACACAGTGACCATCAGCAGGGTATTGGGAATATCACACAGTGTGACTGTCTCTACCTCACCACACAGTGACCATCAGCAGGGTATTGGGAATATCACACAGTGAGACTGTCTCTACCTCTCCACACAGTGACCATCAGCAGGGTATTTGGGAATATCACAAAGCGAGACTGTCTCTACCTCACCACACAGGGACCATCAGCAGGGTATTGGGAATGTCACACAGTGAGACTGTCAATACCGCACCACACAGGGACCATCAGCAGGGTATTGGGAATATCACACAGTGAGAATGTCTCTACCTCACCACACAGTGACCATCAGAAGGGTATTGGGAATATCACACAGTGAGACTGTATCTACCTCACCACACAGAGACCATCACAAGGGTATTGGGAATATCACACAGTGAGACTGTCTCTCCCTCACCACTCAGTGACTATCAGCAGGGTATTGGGAATATCACACAGTGAGACTGTCTCTGCCTCACCACACAGTGACCATCAGCAGGGTATTGGGGAATAGCACAGTGAGACTGTCACTACCTGACCACACAGTGACCATCAGCAGGGTATTGGGGAATAGCACAGTGAGACTGTCTCTATCTCACCACACAGTGTCCATCAGCAGGGTATTGGGAATATCACGGTGAAATTATCTCTTCCTCACCACACAGTGACCATCAGCAGGGTATTGGGGAATATCACACAGTGAGACTGTCTCTGCCTCACCACACAGTGACCATCAGCAGGGTATTGGGGAATATCACACAGTGAGACTGTCTCTACCTCACCACACAGTGACCATCAGCAGGGTATTGGGAATATCACACAATGAGACTGTCACTGCCTCACCACACAGTGACTATCAGCAGGGTATTGGGAATAACACACAGTGAGACTGTATCTACTTCACCACACAGTGACTATCAGCAGTGTATTGGGAATGTCACACAGTGAGACTGTCTCTACCTTACCACACAGGGACCATCAGCAGCGTATTGGGAATATCACACAGTGAGACTGTCTCCACCTCACCACGCAGTGACCATCAGCAGGGTATTGGGGAATATCACACAGTGAGACTGTCTCTACCTCACCACACAGTGACCAGCAGCAGTGTATTGGGAACATCACACAGTGAGACTGTCACTATCTCACCACACAGTGACCATCAGCAGGGTATTGGGGAATATCAAACAGTGAGACTGTCTCTGCCTCATCACACAGTGACCATCAGCAGGGTATTGGGGAATAGCACAGTGTGACTGTCTCTACCTCACCACACAGTGACTATCAGCAGGGTATTGGGGAATAGCACAGTAAGACTGTCTCTACCTCACCACACAGTGACCATCAGCAGGGTATTGGGAATATCACACAGTGAGACTGTCTCTAACTCACCACACAGTGACCATCAGCAGGGTATTGGGAATATCACACAGTGAGACTGTCTCTACCTCACCACAAAGTGACCATCAGCAGGGTATTGGGAATATCACACAGTGAGACTGTCTCCGCATCACCACACAGTGACCATCAGCAGGGTATTGGGGAATATCACACAGTGAGACTGTCTCCGTCTCACCACACAGTGACCATCAGCAGGGTATTGGGGAATATCAAACAGTGAGACTGTCTCTACCTCATCACACAGTGACTATCAGCAGGGTATTGGGGAATATCACACACTGAGAGTGACACTATCTCACCACACAGTGACCATCAGCAGGGTATTGGGAATATCTCACAGTGAGACTGTCTCTACCTCCCCACACAGTGACTATCAGCAGGGTATTTGGGAATATCACAAAGCGAGACTGTCTCTACCTCACCACACAAGGACCATCACCAGGGTATTGGGAATATCACACAGTGAGACTGTCTCTCCCTCACCACTCAGTGACCATCAGCAGGGTATTGGGAATATCACACAGTGAGACTGTCAATACCGCACCACACAGGGACCATAAGTAGGGTATTGGGAATATCACACAGTGAGACTGTCTCTACCTCACCACACAGTGACCATCAGAAGGGTATTGGGAATATCACACAGTGAGACTGTATCTACCTCACCACACAGTGACCATCACCAGGGTATTGGGAATATCACACAGTGAGACTGTATCTCCCTCACCACTCAGTGACTATCAGCAGGGTATTGGGAATATCACACAGTGAGACTGTCTCTGCCTCACCACACAGTGACCATCAGCAGGGTATTGGGCAATAGCACAGTGAGACTGTCACTACCTGACCACACAGTGACCATCAGCAGGGTATTGGGGAATAGCACAGTGAGACTGTCTCAATCTCACCACACAGTGAACATCAGCAGGGTATTGGGAATATCACGGTGAAACTGTCTCTTCCTCACCACACAGTGACCATCAGCAGGGTATTGGGGAATACCACACAGTGAGACTGTCTCCGCCTCACCACACAGTGACTATCAGCAGGGTATTGGGAATATCACACAGTGAGACTGCCTCTGCCTCACCACACAGTGACTATCAACAGGGTATTGGGAATATCACACGGTGAGACTGTCTCTACCTCACCACACAGTGACCAGCAGCAGTGTATTGGGAACATCACACAGTGAGACTGTCACTATCTCACCACACAGTGACCATCAGCAGGGTATTGGGAATATCACACAGTGAGAGTGTATGCCTCACCACACAGAGAGTATCAGCAGGGTATTGGGAATATTACACAGTGAGACTGTCTACCTCACCACACAGTGACTATCAACAGGGTATTGGGAATATCACACGGTGAGACTGTCTTTACCTCACCACACAGTGACCAGCAGCAGTGTATTGGGAACATCACACAGTGAGACTGTCACTATCTCACCACACAGTGACCATCAGCAGGGTATTGGGGAATATCACACAGTGAGACTGTCTCTGCCTCACCACACAGTGACCAGCAGCAGTGTATTGGGAACATCACACAGTGAGACTGTCTCTACCTCACCACACAGTGACCATCAGCAGGGTATTGGGAATATCACACAGTGAGACTGTCTCAACCTCACCACAAAGTGACCATCAGCAGGGTATTGGGAATATCACACAGTGAGACTGTCTCCGCCTCACCACACAGTGACCATCAGCAGGGTATTGGGGAATATCACACAGTGAGACTGTCTCCGCCTCACCACACAGTGACCATCAGCAGGTTATTGGGGAATATCACACGTTGAGACTGTCTCTACCTCAGCACACAGTAACTACCAGCAGGGTACTGGGGAATATCACACAGTGAGAGTGTCTCTATCTCACCACACAGTGACCATCAGCAGGGTATTGGGAATATCACACAGTGAGACTGTTTCTACCTCCCCTCACAGTGACTATCAGCAGGGTATTTGGGAATATAACCAAGCGAGACTGTCTCTACCTCACCACACAGGGACCATCAGCAGGGTATTGGGAATATCACACAGTGAGACTGTCAATACCGCACCACACAGGGACCATCAGCAGGGTATTGGGAATATCACACAGTGAGACTGTCTCTAACTCACCACACAGTGACCATCAGAACAGTATTGGGAATATCACACAGTGAGACTGTATCTACCTCACCACACAGTGACCATCAGCAGGGTATTGGGAAATATCACGCAGTGAGACTGTCTCCACCTCACCACACAGTGACCATCAGCAGGGTATTGGGGAATATCACACATTGAGACTGTCCCTACCTCACCACACAGTAACCATCAGCAGGGTCTTGGGGAATATCACGCAGTGAGACTGTCACTACCTCACCACACAGTGACCATCAGCAGGGTATTGGGAATATCACACAGTGAGACTGTCTCTGTCTCACCACACAGTGACCATTAGCAAGGTATTGGGGATTATCTCACAGTGAGACTGTCACTACCTCACCACACAGTACCATCAGCAGGGTATTGGGAATATCACACAGTGAGACTGTCTCTACCTCACCACACAGTGACTATCAGCAGGGTATTGGGAATTTCACACAGTGAGACTGTCTCTACCTAACCACACAGTGACCATCAGCAGGGTATTGGGAATATCAAACAGTGAGACTGTCCCTGCCTCACCACACAGTCACCATCAGCAGGGTATTGGGGAATAGAACAGTGAGACTGTCACTACCTCACCACACAGTGACCATCAGCAGGGTAATGGGAATATCACACAGTGAGACTGTCTCTATCTCATCACACAGTGTCATCAGCAGGGTATTGGGAATATCACAGTGAAACTGTCTGTTCCTCACCACACAGTGACCATCAGCAGCGTATTGGGGAATATCACACAGTGAGACTGTCTCCGCCTCACCACACAGTGTCCATCAGCAGGGTATTGGGAATATCACACAGCGAGACTGTCTCTACCTTCCCTCACAGTGACCATCAGCAGGGTATTAGGAATAGCACACAGTGAGAGTGTCTGCCTCACCACACAGTGACTATCAGCAGGGTATTGGGGAATAGCACAGTAAGTCTGTCTCTACCTCACCACACAGTGACCAGCAGCAGTGTATTGGGAACATCACACAGTGAGACTGTCACTATCTCACCACACAGTGACCATCAGCAGGGTATTGGGGAATATCACACAGTGAGACTGTTTCTGCCTCACCACACAGTGACCATCAGCAGGGTATTGGGGAATACCACAGTGAGACTGTTTCTACCTCACCACACAGTGACTATCAGCAGGGTATTGGGGTATAGCACAGTAAGACTGTCTCTACCTCACCACACAGTGACCATCAGCAGGGTATTGGGAAATAGCACAGTGAGACTGTCTCTATCTCACCACACAGTGTCCATCAGCAGGGTATTGGGAATATCACGGTGAAATTATCTCTTCCTCACCACACAGTGACCATCAGCAGGGTATTGGGGAATATCACACAGTGAGACTGTCTCTGCCTCACCACACAGTGACCATCAGCAGGGTATTGGGGAATATCACACAGTGAGACTGTCTCTACCTCACCACACAGTGACCATCAGCAGGGTATTGGGAATATCACACAATGAGACTGTCACTGCCTCACCACACAGTGACTATCAGCAGGGTATTGGGAATAACACACAGTGAGACTGTATCTACTTCACCACACAGTGACTATCAGCAGTGTATTGGGAATGTCACACAGTGAGACTGTCTCTACCTTACCACACAGGGACCATCAGCAGCGTACTGGGAATATCACACAGTGAGACTGTCTCCACCTCACCACGCAGTGACCATCAGCAGGGTATTGGGGAATATCACACACTGAGACTGTCCCTACCTCACCACACAGTAACCATCAGCAGGGTCTTGGGGAATATCACGCAGTGAGACTGTCTCCACCTCACCACACAGTGACCATCAGCAGGGTATTGGGGAATATCACACAATGAGACTGTCCCTACCTCACCACACAGTAACCATCAGCAGGGTATTGGGGAATATCACGCAGTGAGACTGTCACTACCTCACCACACAGTGACCATCAGCAGGGTATTGGGAATATCACACAGTGAGACTGTCTCTGTCTCAGCACACAGTGACCATTAGCAAGGTATTGGGGATTATCTCACAGTGAGACTGTCACTACCTCACCACACAGTACCATCACCAGGGTATTGGGAATATCACACAGTGAGACTGTCTCTACCTCACCACACAGTGACTATCAGCAGGGTATTGGGAATTTCACACAGTGAGACTGTCTCTACCTAACCACACAGTGACCATCAGCAGGGTATTGGGAATATCAAACAGTGAGACTGTCCCTGCCTCACCACACAGTCACCATCAGCAGGGTATTGGGGAATAGCACTCAGTGAGACTGTCTCTACCTCACCACACTGTGACCATCAGCAGGGTATTGGGAATATCACACAGTGAGACTGTCTCACCCTCACCACTCAGTGACTATCAGCAGGGTATTGGGAACATCACACAGTGAGACTGTCTCTACCTAACCACACAGTGACCATCAGCAGGGTATTGGGAATATCAAAGAGTGAGACTGTCCCTGCCTCACCACACAGTGACCATCAGCAGGGTATTGGGGAATATCACACAGTGAGACTGTCTCGACCTCACCACACTGTGACCATCAGCAGGGTATTGGGGAATATCGCACAGTGAGACTGCCTCTACCTCACCACACAGTGACCATCAGAAGGGTATTGGGAATATCACACAGTGAGACTGTATCTACCTCACCACACAGTGACCATCAGCAGGATATTGGGAATATCACACAGTGAGACTGTCACTCCCTCACCACACAGTGACTTTCAGCAGGGTATTGGGAATATCACAGAGTGAGACTGTATCTGCCTCACCACACAGTGACCATCAGCAGGGTATTGGGGAATAGAACAGTGAGACTGTCACTACCTCACCACACAGTGACCATCAGCAGGGTATTGGGAATATCACACAGTGAGACTGTCTCTATCTCATCACACAGTGTCATCAGCAGGGTATTGGGAATATCACAGTGAAACTGTCTGTTCCTCACCACACAGTGACCATCAGCAGCGTACTGGGGAATATCACACAGTGAGACTGTCTCCGCCTCACCACACAGTGTCCATCAGCAGGGTATTGGGAATATCAAACAGTGAGACTGTCTCTACCTTCCCTCACAGTGACCATCAGCAGGGCATTAGGAATATCACACAGTGAGAGTGTCTGCCTCACCACACAGTGACTATCAGCAGGGTATTGGGGAATAGCACAGTAAGTCTGTCTCTACCTCACCACACAGTGACCAGCAGCAGTGTATTGGGAACATCACACAGTGAGACTGTCACTATCTCACCACACAGTGACCATCAGCAGGGTATTGGGGAATATCACACAGTGAGACTGTTTCTGCCTCACCACACAGTGACCATCAGCAGGGTATTGGGGAATACCACAGTGAGACTGTCTCTACCTCACCACACAGTGACTATCAGCAGGGTATTGGGGTATAGCACAGTAAGACTGTCTCTACCTCACCACACAGTGGCCATCAGCAGGGTATTGGGAATATCACACAGTGAGACTGTCTCTAACTCACCACACAGTGACCATCAGCAGGGTATTGGGAATATCACACAGTGAGACTGTCTCTACCTCACCACAAAGTGACCATCAGCAGTGGATTGGGAATATCACACAGTGAGACTGTCTCCGGCTCACCACACAGTGACCATCTGCAGGGTATTGGGGAATATCACACAGTGAGACTGTCTCCGTCTCACCACACAGTGACCATCAGCAGGGTATTGGGGAATATCAAACAGTGAGACTGTCTCTACCTCAGCACACTGTGACTATCAGCAGGGTATTGGGGAATATCACACACTGAGAGTGTCTCTATCTCACCACACAGTGACCATCAGCAGGGTATTGGGAATATCACACAGTGAGACTGTCTCTACCTCCCCACACAGTGACTATCAGCAGGGTATTTGGGAATATCACAAAGTGAGACTGTCTCTACCTCACCACACAGGGACCATCAGCAGGGTATTGGGAATATCACACAGTGAGACTGTCAATACCGCACCACACAGGGACCACCAGCAGGGTATTGGGAATATCACACAGTGAGACTGTCTCTACCTCACCACACAGTGACCATCAGAAGGGTATTGGGAATATCACACAGTGAGACTGTCTCCGCCTCTCCACACAGTGACTATCAACAGGGTATTTGGAATATCACACAGTGAGAGTGTCTCTACCTCACCACACAGTGACTATCAGCAGGGTATTGGGAATATCACACGGTGAGACTGTCTCTACCTCACCACACAGTGACCAGCAGCAGTGTTTTGGGAACATCACACAGTGAGACTGTCACTATCTCACCACACAGTGACCATCAGCAGGGTATTGGGAATATCACACAGTGAGAGTGTCTGCCTCACCACACAGAGAGTATCAGCAGGGTATTGGGAATATTACACAGTGAGACTGTCTACCTCACCACACAGTGACTATCAACAGGGTGTTGGGAATATCACACGGTGAGACTGTCTCTACCTCACCACACAGTGACCAGCAGCAGTGTATTGGGAACATCACACAGTGAGACTGTCAATACCGCACCACACAGTGACCATCAGCAGGGTATTGGGGAATATCACACAGTGAGACTGTCTCTGCCTCACCACACAGTGACCATCAGCAGGGTATTGGGGAATAGCACAGTGAGACTGTCTCTGCCTCACCACACAGTGACCATCAGAAGGGTATTGGGGAATAGCACAGTGAGACTGTCACTACCTGACCACACAGTGACCATCAGCAGGGTATTGGGGAATAGCACAGTGAGACTGTCTCTATCTCACCACACAGTGACCATCAGCAGGGTATTGGGAATATCACGGTGAAACTGTCTGTTCCTCACCACACAGTGACCATCAGCAGGGTATTGGGGAATATCACACAGTGAGACTGTCTCCGCCTCTCCACACAGTGACTATCAACAGGGTATTTGGAATATCACACAGTGAGAGTGTCTCTACCTCACCACACAGTGACTATCAGCAGGGTATTGGGAATATCACACGGTGAGACTGTCTCTACCTCACCACACAGTGACCAGCAGCAGTGTATTGGGAACATCACACAGTGAGACTGTCACTATCTCACCACACAGTGACCATCAGCAGGGTATTGGGAATATCACACAGTGAGAGTGTCTGCCTCACCACACAGAGAGTATCAGCAGGGTATTGGGAATATTACACAGTGAGACTGTCTACCTCACCACACAGTGACTATCAACAGGGTGTTGGGAATATCACACGGTGAGACTGTCTCTACCTCACCACACAGTGACCATCAGCAGGGTATTGGGAATATCACACAGTGAGACTGTCTCTACCTCACCACAAAGTGACCATCAGCAGGGTATTGGGAATATCACACAGTGAGACTGTCTCCGCCTCACCACACAGTGACCATCAGCAGGGTATTGGGGAATATCACACAGTGAGACTGTCTCCGCCTCACCACACAGTGACCATCAGCAGGGTATTGGGAATATCACACGTTGAGACTTTCTCTACCTCCCCTCACAGTGACTATCAGCAGGGTATTTGGGAATATCACAAAGCGAGACTGTCTCTAATTCACCACACAGGGACCATCAGCAGGGTATTGGGAATATCACACAGTGAGACTGTCAATACCGCACCACACAGGGACCATCAGAAGGGTATTGGGAATATCACACAGTGAGACTGTCTCTGCCTCACCACACAGTGACCATCAGCAGGATATTGGGGAATATCACACTGTGAGACTGTCTCTACCTCACCACACAGTGACCATCAGCAGGGTATTGGGAATATTACACAATGAGACTGTCACTGCCTCACCACACAGTGACTATCAGCAGGGTATTGGGAATAACACACAGTGAGACTGTATCTACTTCACCACACAGTGACTATCAGCAGTGTATTGGGAATGTCACACAGTGAGACTGTCTCTACCTTACCACACAGGGACCATCAGCAGCGTATTGGGAATATCACACAGTGAGACGGTCAATACCGCACCACACAGAGACCTTCAGCAGGGTATTGGGAATATCACACAGTGAGACTGTCTCGACCTCACCACACAGTGACCATCAGAAGGGTATTGGGAATATCACACAGTGTGACTGTATCTACCTCACCACACAGTGACCATCAGCAGGGCATTGGGGAATAGCACAGTGAGACTGTCACTACCTGACCACACAGTGACCATCAGCAGGGTATTGGGGAATAGCACAGTGAGACTGTCTCAATCTCACCACACAGTGATCATCAGCAGGGTATTGGGAATATCACGGTGAAACTGTCTCTTCCTCACCACACAGTGACCATCAGCAGGGTATTACGGAATATCACACAGTGAGACTGCCTCCGCCTCACCACACAGTGACTATCAGCAGGGTTTTGGGAATATAACACAGTGAGACTGTCTCTGCCTCACCACACAGTGACTATCAACAGGGTATTGGGAATATCACACAGTGAGACTGTCTCTACGTCACCACACAGTGACTATCAACAGGGTATTGGGAATATCACAAAGTGAGGCTGTCTCTACCTCACCACACAGTGACCAGCAGCAGTGTATTGGGAACATCACACAATGAGAGTGTCTGCCTCACCACACAGAGAGTATTAGCAGGGCATTGGGAATATTACACAGTGAGACTGTCTACCTCACCACACAGTGACTATCAACAGGGTATTGGGGAATATCACACAGTGAGAGTGTCTCAATCTCACCACACAGTGACCATCAGCAGGGTATTGGGAATATCACACAGTGAGACTGTCTCCGCCTCACCACACAGTGACCATCAGCAGGGTATTGGGGAATATCACACGTTGAGACTGTCTCTACCTCAGCACACAGTGACTACCAGCAGGGTATTGGGGAATATCACAAAGTGAGAGTGTCTCTATCTCACCACACAGTGACCATCAGCAGGGTATTGGGAATATCACACAGTGAGACTGTTTCTACCTCCCCTCACAGTGATTATCAGCAGGGTATTTGGGAATATCACAAAGCGAGACTGTCTCTACCTCACCACACAGGGACCATCAGCAGGGTATTGGGAATATCACACAGTGAGACTGTCAATACCGCACAACACAGGGACCATCAGCAGGGTATTGCGAATATCACACAGTGAGACTGTCTCTACCTCACCACACAGTGACCATCAGAACGGTATTGGGAATATCACACAGTGAGACTGTATCTACCTCACCACACAGTGACCATCAGCAGGGTATTGGGAAATATCACACAGTGAGACTGTCTCTACCTCACCACAGAGTGACTATGAGCAAGGTATTGGGAATATCACACAGTGAGACTGTCTCTCCCTCACCACTCAGTGAACATCAGCAGGGTGTTGGGAATATCAAACAGTGAGACTGTCCCTGCCTCACCACACAGTCACCATCAGCAGGGTATTGGGGAATAGCACACAGTGAGACTGTCTCTACCTCACCACACTGTGACCATCAGCAGGGTATTGAGGAATATCGCACAGTGAGACTGCCTCTACCTCACCACACAGTGACCATCAGAAGGGTATTGGGTATATCACACAGTGAGACTGTATCTACATCACCACACAGTGACTATCAGCAGGGTATTGGGGAAAATCACACACTGAGAGTGTCTCTATCTCACCACACAGTGACCATCAGCAGGGTATTGGGAAATATCACACAGTGAGACTGTCTCTCCCTCACCACTCAGTGACTATCAGCAGGGTATTGGGAACATCACACAGTGAGACTGTCTCTACCTAACCACACAGTGACCATCAGCAGGGTATTGGGGAATATCACACAGTGAGACTGTCTCGACCTCACCACACTGTGACCATCAGCAGGGTATTGGGGAATATCACACAGTGAGACTGCCTCTACCTCACCACACAGTGACCATCAGAAGGGTATTGGGAATATCACACAGTGAGACTGTATCTACCTCACCACACAGTGACCATCAGCAGGATATTGGGAATATCACACAGTGAGACTGTCACTCCCTCACCACACAGTGACTTTCAGCAGGGTATTGGGAATATCACAGAGTGAGACTGTATCTGCCTCACCACACAGTGACCATCAGCAGGGTATTGGGGAATAGAACAGTGAGACTGTCACGACCTCACCACACAGTGACCATCAGCAGGGTATTGGGAATATCACACAGTGAGACTGTCTCTATATCATCACACAGTGTCATCAGCAGGGTATTGGGAATATCACAGTGAAACTGTCTGTTCCTCACCACACAGTGACCATCAGCAGCGTATTGGGGAATATCACACAGTGAGACTGTCTCCGCCTCACCACACAGTGTCCATCAGCAGGCTATTGGGAATATCACACAGTGAGACTGTCTCTACCTTCCCTCACAGTGACCATCAGCAGGGTATTAGGAATATCACACAGTGAGAGTGTCTGCCTCACCACACAGTGACTATCAGCAGGGTATTGGGGAATAGCACAGTAAGACTGTCTCTACCTCACCACACAGTGACCAGCAGCAGTGTATTGGGAACATCACACAGTGAGACTGTCACTATCTCACCACACAGTGACCATCTGCAGGGTATTGGGGAATATCACACAGTGAGACTGTTTCTGCCTCACCACACAGTGACCATCAGCAGGGTATTGGGGACTACCACAGTGAGACTGTCTCGACCTCACCACACAGTGACTGTCAGCAGGGTATTGGGGTATAGCACAGTAAGACTGTCTCTACCTCACCACACAGTGACCATCAGCAGGGTATTGGGAATATCACACAGTGAGACTGTCTCTAACTCACCACACAGCGACCATCAGCAGGGTATTGGGAATATCACACAGTGAGACTGTCTCTACCTCACCACAAAGTGACCATCAGCAGGGGATTGGGAATATCACACAGTGAGACTGTCTCCGCCTCACCACACAGTGACCATCAGCAGGGTATTGGGGAATATCACACAGTGAGACTGTCTCCGTCTCACCACACAGTGACCATCAGCAGGGTATTGGGGAATATCAAACAGTGAGACTGTCTCTACCTCAGCACACTGTGACTATCAGCAGGGTATTGGGGAATATCACACACTGAGAGTGTCTCTATCTCACCACACAGTGACCATCAGCAGGGTATTGGGAATATCACACAGTGAGACTGTCAATACCGCACCACACAGGGACCACCAGCAGGGTATAGGGAATATCACACAGTGAGACTGTCTCTACCTCACCACACAGTGACCATCAGAAGGGTATTCGGAATATCACACAGTGAGACTGTATCTACCTCACCACACAGTGACCATCACCAGGGTATTGGGAATATCACACAGTGAGACTGTCTCTCCATCACCACTCAGTGACTATCAGCAGGGTATTGGGAATATCACACAGTGAGACTGTCTCTGCCTCACCACACGATGACCATCAGCAGGGTATTGGGGAATAGCACAGTGAGACTGTCACTACCTGACCACACAGTGACCATCAGCAGGGTATTGGGGAATAGCACAGTGAGACTGTCTCTATCTCACCACACAGTGACCATCAGCAGGGTATTGGGAATATCACGGTGAAACTGTCTCTTCCTCACCACACAGTGACCATCAGCAGGGTATTGGGGAATATCACACAGTGAGACTGTCTCCGCCTCTCCACACAGTGACTATCAACAGGGTATTTGGAATATCACACAGTGAGAGTGTCTCTACCTCACCACACAGTGACTATCAGCAGGGTATTGGGAATATCACACGGTGAGACTGTCTCTACCTCACCACACAGTGACCAGCAGCAGTGTTTTGGGAACATCACACAGTGAGACTGTCACTATCTCACCACACAGTGACCATCAGCAGGGTATTGGGAATATCACACAGTGAGAGTGTCTGCCTCACCACACAGAGAGTATCAGCAGGGTATTGGGAATATTACACAGTGAGACTGTCTACCTCACCACACAGTGACTATCAACAGGGTGTTGGGAATATCACACGGTGAGACTGTCAATACCGCACCACACAGTGACCATCAGCAGGGTATTGGGGAATATCACACAGTGAGACTGTCTCTGCCTCACCACACAGTGACCATCAGCAGGGTATTGGGGAATAGCACAGTGAGACTGTCTCTGCCTCACCACACAGTGACCATCAGAAGGGTATTGGGGAATAGCACAGTGAGACTGTCACTACCTGACCACACAGTGACCATCAGCAGGGTATTGGGGAATAGCACAGTGAGACTGTCTCTATCTCACCACACAGTGACCATCAGCAGGGTATTGGGAATATCACGGTGAAACTGTCTCTACCTCACCACACAGTGACCATCAGCAGGGTATTGGGGAATATCACACAGTGAGACTGTCTCCGCCTCTCCACACAGTGACTATCAACAGGGTATTTGGAATATCACACAGAAAGAGTGTCTCTACCTCACCACACAGTGACTATCAGCAGGGTATTGGGAATATCACACGGTGAGACTGTCTCTACCTCACCACACAGTGACCAGCAGCAGTGTATTGGGAACATCACACAGTGAGACTGTCACTATCTCACCACACAGTGACCATCAGCAGGGTATTGGGAATATCACACAGTGAGAGTGTCTGCCTCACCACACAGAGAGTATCAGCAGGGTATTGGGAATATTACACAGTGAGACTGTCTACCTCACCACACAGTGACTATCAACAGGGTGTTGGGAATATCACACGGTGAGACTGTCTCTACCTCACCACACAGTGACCAGCAGCAGTGTATTGGGAACATCACACAGTGAGACTGTCAATACCGCACCACACAGTGACCATCAGCAGGGTATTGGGGAATATCACACAGTGAGACTGTCTCTGCCTCACCACACAGTGACCATCAGCAGGGTATTGGGGAATAGCACAGTGAGACTGTCTCTACCTCACCACACAGTGACCATCAGCAGGGTATTGGGAATATCACACAGTGAGACTGTCTCTACCTCACCACAAAGTGACCATCAGCAGGGTATTGGGAATATCACACAGTGAGACTGTCTCCGCCTCACCACACAGTGACTATCAGCAGGGTATTGGGGAATATCACACAGTGAGACTGTCTCCGCCTCACCACACAGTGACCATCAGCAGGGTATTGGGAATATCACACGTTGAGACTTTCTCTACCTCCCCTCACAGTGACTATCAGCAGGGTATTTGGGAATATCACAAAGCGAGACTGTCTCTACCTCACCACACAGGGACCATCAGCAGGGTATGGGGAATATCACGCAGTGAGACTGTCAATACCGCACCACACAGGGACCATCAGCAGGGTATTGGGAATATCACACAGTGAGACTGTCTCTGCCTCACCACACAGTGACCATCCGCAGGGTATTGGGGAATATCACACTGTCAGACTGTCTCTACCTCACCACACAGTGACCGTCAGCAGGGTATTGGGAATATCACACAATGAGACTGTCACTGCCTCACCACACAGTGACTATCAGCAGGGTATTGGGAATAACACACAGTGAGACTGTATCTACTTCACCACACATTGACTATCAGCAGTGTACTGGGAATGTCACACAGTGAGACTGTCTCTACCTTACCACACAGGGACAATCAGCAGCGTATTGGGAATATCACACAGTGAGACTGTCAATACCGCACCACACAGAGACCATCAGCAGGGTATTGGGAATATCACACAGTGAGACTGTCTCTCCCTCACCACACAGTGACCATCAGCAGGGCATTGGGGAATAGCACAGTGAGACTGTCACTACCTGACCACACAGTGACCATCAGCAGGGTATTGGGGAATAGCACAGTGAGACTGTCTCAATCTCACCACACAGTGACCATCAGCAGGGTATTGGGAATATCACGGTGAAACTGTCTCTTCCTCACCACACAGTGACCATAAGCAGGGTATTGCGGAATATCACACAGTGAGACTGTCTCCGCCTCACCACACAGTGACTAACAGCAGGGTTTTGGGAATATCACACAGTGAGACTGTCTCTGCCTCACCACACAGTGACTATCAACAGGGCATTGGGAATATCACAAAGTGAGGCTGTCTCTGCCACACCACACAGTGACCAGCAGCAGGGTATTGGGGAATAGCACAGTGAGACTGTCTCCACCTCACCACACAGTGACCATCAGCAGGGTATTGGGGAATATCACACAGTGAGACTGTCTCCGCCTCACCACACAGTGACCATCAGCAGGGTATTGGGGAATATCACACGTTGAGACTGTCTCTACCTCAGCACACAGTGACTACCAGCAGGGTATTGGGGAATATCACACAGTGAGAGTGTCTCTATCTCACCACACAGTGACCATCAGCAGGGTATTGGGAATATCACACAGTGAGACTGTCTCCGCCTCACCACACAGTGACCATCAGCAGGGTATTGGGGAATATCACACGTTGAGACTGTCTCTACCTCAGCACACAGTGACTACCAGCAGGGTATTGGGGAATATCACAAAGTGAGAGTGTCTCTATCTCAGCACACAGTTACCATCAGCAGGGTATTGGGAATATCACACAGTGAGACTGTTTCTACCTCCCCTCACAGTGACTATCAGCAGGGTATTTGGGAATATCACAAAGCGAGACTGTCTCTACCTCACCACACAGGGACCATCAGCAGGGTATTGGGAATATCACACAGTGAGACTGTCAATACCGCACAACACAGGGACCATCAGCAGGGTATTGGGAATATCACACAGTGAGACTGTCTCTACCTCACCACACAGTGACCATCAGAACGGTATTGGGAATATCACACAGTGAGACTGTATCTACCTCACCACACAGTGACCATCAGCAGGGTATTGGGAAATATCACACAGTGAGACTGTCTCTACCTCACCACACAGTGACTATCAGCAGGGTATTGGGAATATCACACAGTGAGACTGTCTCTCCCTCACCACTCAGTGGCTATCAGCAGGGTATTGGGAATATCACACAGTGAGACTGTCTCTGCCTCACCACACAGTGACCATCAGCAGCGTATTGGGGAATATCACACTGTGAGACTGTCTCTACCTCACCACACAGTGACCATCAGCAGGGTATTGGGAATATCACACAATGAGACTGTCACTGCCTAACCACACAGTGACTATCAGCAGGGTATTGGGAATATCACACAGTGAGACTGTATCTACTTCACCACACAGTGACTATCAGCAGTGTATTGGGAATGTCACACAGTGAGACTGTCTCTACCTTACCACACAGGGACCATCAGCAGCGTATTGGGAATATCACACAGTGAGACTGTATCCACCTCACCACACAGTGAACATCAGCAGGGTATTGGGGAATATCACACACTGAGACTGTCCCTACCTCACCACACAGTAACCATCAGCAGGGTATTGGGGAATATCACGCAGTGAGACTGTCTCCACCTCACCACACAGTGACCATCAGCAGGGTATTGGGGAATATCACACACTGAGACTGTCCCTACCTCACCACACAGTAACCATCAGCAGGGTATTGGGGAATATCCCGCAGTGAGACTGTCACTACCTCACCAAACAGTGACCATCAGCAGGGTATTGGGGAATATCACACAGTGAGACTGCCTCTACCTCACCACACAGTGACCATCAGAAGGGTATTGGGAATATCACACAGTGAGACTGTATCTACCTCACCACACAGTGACTATCAGCAGGGTATTGGGAATATCACAGAGTGAGACTCTCTCTGCCTCACCACACAGTGACCATCAGCAGGGTATTGGGGAATAGAACAGTGAGACTGTCACTACCTCACCACACAGTGATCATCAGCAGCGTATTGGGGAATATCACACAGTGAGACTGTCTCCGCCTCACCACACAGTGTCCATCAGCAGGGTATTGCGAATATCACACAGTGAGACTGTCTCTACCTTACCTCACAGTGACCATCAGCAGGGTATTCGGAATATCACACAGTGAGACTGTCTCTACCTCACCACACAGTGACTATCAGCAGGGTATTGGGGAATAGCACAGTAATACTGTCTCTACCTCACCACACAGTGACCAGCAGCAGTGTATTGGGAACATCACACAGTGAGACTGTCACTATCTCACCACACAGTGACCATCAGCAGGGTATTGGGGAATATCAAACAGTGAGACTGTCTCTGCCTCACCACACAGTGACCATCAGCAGGGTATTGGGGAATAGCAAAGTGAGACTGTCTCTACCTCACCACACAGTGACTATCAGCAGGGTATTGGGGAATAGCACAGTAAGACTGTCTCTACCTCACCACACAGTGACCATCCGCAGGGTATTGGGAATATCACACAGTGAGACTGTCTCTAACTCACCACACAGTGACCATCAGCAGGGTATTGGGAATATTACACAGTGAGACTGTCTCTACCTCACCACAAAGTGACCATCAGCAGGGTATTGGGAATATCACACAGTGAGACTGTCTCCGCATCACCACACAGTGACCATCAGCAGGGTATTGGGGAATATCACACAGTGAGACTTTCTCCGTCTCACCACACAGTGACCATCAGAAGGGTATTGGGGAATATCAAACAGTGAGACTATCTCTACCTCATCACACAGTGACTATCAGCAGGGTATTGGGGAATATCACACACTGAGAGTGACACTATCTCACCACACAGTGACCATCAGCAGGGTATTGGGAATATCTCACAGTGAGACTGTCTCTACCTCCCCACACAGTGACTATCAGCAGGGTATTTGGGAATATCACAAAGCGAGACTGTCTCTACCTCACCACACAAGGACCATCACCAGGGTATTGGGAATATCACACAGTGAGACTGTCTCTCCCTCACCACTCAGTGACCATCAGCAGGGTATTGGGAATATCACACAGTGAGACTGTCAATACCGCACCACACAGGGACCATCAGTAGGGTATTGGGAATATCACACGGTGAGACTGTCTCTACCTCGCCACACAGTCACCAGCAGCAGTGTATTGGGAATATCACACAGTGAGACTCTCTCTGCCTCACCACACAGTGACCATCAGCAGGGTATTGGGGAATAGCACAGTGAGACTGTCTCTACCTCACCACACAGTGACCATCAGCAGGGTATTGGGGAATATCACACAGTGAGACTGTCTCCGCCTCACCACACAGTGACCATCAGCAGGGTATTGGGGAATATCACACGTTGAGATTGTCTCTACCTCAGCACACAGTGACTACCAGCAGGGTATTGGGGAATATCACACAGTGAGAGTGTCTCTATCTCACCACACAGTGACCATCAGCAGGGTATTGGGAATATCACACAGTGAGACTGTCTCCGCCTCACCACACAGTGTCCATCAGCAGGGTATTGGGGAATATCACACGTTGAGACTGTCTCTACCTCAGCACACAGTGACTACCAGCAGGGTATTGGGGAATATCACAAAGTGAGAGTGTCTCTATCTCACCACACAGTAACCATCAGCAGGGTATTGGGAATATCACACAGTGAGACTGTTTCTACCTCCCCTCACAGTGACTATCAGCAGGGTATTTGGGAATATCACAAAACGAGACTGTCTCTACCTCACCACACAGGGACCATCAGCAGGGTATTGGGAATATCACACAGTGAGACTGTCAATACCGCACAACACAGGGACCATCAGCAGGGTATTGGGAATATCACACAGTGAGACTGTCTCTACCTCACCACACAGTGACCATCAGAACGGTAATGGGAATATCACACAGTGAGACTGTATCTACCTCACCACACAGTGTCCATCAGCAGGGTATTGGGAAATATCACACAGTGAGACTGTCTCTACCTCACCACACAGTGACTATCAGCAGGGTATTGGGAATATCACACAGTGAGACTGTCTCTCCCTCACCACTCAGTGGCTATCAGCAGGGTATTGGGAATATCACACAGTGAGACTGTCTCTGCCTCACCACACAGTGACCATCAGCAGCGTATTGGGGAATATCACACTGTGAGACTGTCTCTACCTCACGACACAGTGACCATCAGCAGGGTATTGGGAATATCACACAATGAGACTGTCACTGCCTAACCACACAGTGACTATCAGCAGGGTATTGGGAATATCACACAGTGAGACTGTATCTACTTCACCACACAGTGACTATCAGCAGTTTATTGGGAATGTCACACAGTGAGACTGTCTCTACCTTACCACACAGGGACCATCAGCAGCGTATTGGGAATATCACACCGTGAGACTGTATCCACCTCACCACACAGTGACCATCAGCAGGGTATTGGGGAATATCACACACTGAGACTGTCCCTACCTAACCACACAGTAACCATCAGCAGGGTATTGGGGAATATCACGCAGTGAGACTGTCTCCACCTCACCACACAGTGACCATCAGCAGGGTATTGGGGAATATCACACACTGAGACTGTCCCTACCTCACCACACAGTAACCATCAGCAGGGTATTGGGGAATGTCACGCAGTGAGACTGTCACTACCTCACCACACAGTGACCATCAGCAGGGTATTGGGGAATATCACACAGTGAGACTGCCTCTACCTCACCACACAGTGACCATCAGAAGGGTATTGGGAATATCACACAGTGAGACTGTATCTACCTCACCACACAGTGACTGTCAGCAGGGTATTGGGAATATCACAGAGTGAGACTCTCTCTGCCTCACCACACAGTGACCATCAGCAGGGTATTGGGGAATAGAACAGTGAGACTGTCACTACCTCACCACACAGTGATCATCAGCAGCGTATTGGGGAATATCACACAGTGAGACTGTCACTACCTCACCACACAGTGTCCATCAGCAGGGTATTGCGAATATCACACAGTGAGACTGTCTCTACCTTACCTCACAGTGACCATCAGCAGGGTATTGGGGAATATCACGCAGTGAGACTGTCACTACCTCACCACACAGTGTCCATCAGCAGGGTATTGCGAATATCACACAGTGAGACTGTCTCTACCTTACCTCACAGTGACCATCAGCAGGGTATTCGGAATATCACACAGTGAGACTGTCTCTACCTCACCACACAGTGACTATCAGCAGGGTATTGGGGAATAGCACAGTAATACTGTCTCTACCTCACCACACAGTGACCAGCAGCAGTGTATTGGGAACATCACACAGTGAGACTGTCACTATCTCACCACACAGTGACCATCAGCAGGGTATTGGGGAATATCAAACAGTGAGACTGTCTCTGCCTCACCACACAGTGACCATCAGCAGGGTATTGGGGAATAGCACAGTGAGACTGTCTCTACCTCACCACACAATGACTATCAGCAGGGTATTGGGGAATAGCACAGTAAGACTGTCTCTACCTCACCACACAGTGACCATCAGCAGGGTATTGGGAACATCACACAGTGAGACTGTCTCTAACTCACCACACAGTGACCATCAGCAGGGTATTGGGAATATTACACAGTGAGACTGTCTCTACCTCACCACAAAGTGACCATCAGCAGGGTATTGGGAATATCACACAGTGAGACTGTCTCCGCATCACCACACAGTGACCATCAGCAGGGTATTGGGGAATATCAAACAGTGAGACTGTCTCTACCTCATCACACAGTGACTATCAGCAGGGTATTGGGGAATATCACACACTGAGAGTGACACTATCTCACCACACAGTGACCATCAGCAGGGTATTGGGAATATCTCACAGTGAGACTGTCTCTACCTCCCCACACAGTGACTATCAGCAGGGTATTTGGGAATATCACAAAGCGAGACTGTCTCTACCTCACCACACAAGGACCATCACCAGGGTATTGGGAATATCACACAGTTAGACTGTCTCTCCCTCACCACTCAGTGACCATCAGCAGGGTATTGGGAATATCACACAGTGAGACTGTCAATACCGCACCACACAGGGACCATCAGTAGGGTATTGGGAATATCACACAGTGAGACTGTCTCTACCTCACCACACAGTGACCATCAGAAGGGTATTGGGAATATCACACAGTGAGACTGTATCTACCTCACCACACAGTTACCATCACCAGGGTATTGGGAATATCACACAGTGAGACTGTCTCTCCCTCACCACTCAGTGACTATCAGCAGGGTATTGGGAATATCACACAGTGAGACTGTCACAGCCTCACCACACAGTGACCATCAGCAGGGTATTGGGGAATAGCACAGTGAGACTGTCACTACCTGACCACACAGTGACCATCAGCAGGGTATTGGGGAATAGCACAGTGAGACTGTCTCAATCTCACCACACAGTGAACATCAGCAGGGTATTGGGAATATCACGGTGAAACTGTCTCTTCCTCACCACACAGTGACCATCAGCAGGGTATTGGGGAATACCACACAGTGAGACTGTCTCCGCCTCACCACACAGTGACTATCAGCAGGGTATTGGGAATATCACACAGTGAGACTGTCTCTGCCTCACCACACAGTGACTATCAACAGGGTATTGGGAATATCACACGGTGAGACTGTCTCTACCTCACCACACAGTGACCAGCAGCAGTGTATTGGGAACATCACACAGTGAGACTGTCACTATCTCACCACACAGTGACCATCAGCAGGGTATTGGGAATATCACACAGTGAGAGTGTCTGCCTCACCACACAGAGAGTATCAGCAGGGTATTGGGAATATTACACAGTGAGACTGTCTACCTCACCACACAGTGACTATCAACAGGGTATTGGGAATATCACACGGTGAGACTGTCTTTACCTCACCACACAGTGACCAGCAGCAGTGTATTGGGAACATCACACAGTGAGACTGTCACTATCTCACCACACAGTGACCATCAGCAGGGTATTGGGGAATATCACACAGTGAGACTGTCTCTGCCTCACCACACAGTGACCAGCAGCAGTGTATTGGGAACATCACACAGTGAGACTGTCTCTACCTAACCACACAGTGACCATCAGCAGGGTATTGGGAATATCACACAGTGAGACTGTCTCAACCTCACCACAAAGTGACCATCAGCAGGGTATTGGGAATATCACACAGTGAGACTGTCTCCGCCTCACCACACAGTGACCATCAGCAGGGTATTGGGGAATATCACACAGTGAGATGTCTCCGCCTCACCACACAGTGACCATCAGCAGGTTATTGGGGAATATCACACGTTGAGACTGTCTCTACCTCAGCACACAGTGACTACCAGCAGGGTATTGGGGAATATCACACAGTGAGAGTGTCTCTATCTCACCACACAGTGACCATCAGTAGGGTATTGGGAATATCACACAGTGAGACTGTTCCTACCTCCCCTCACAGTGACTATCAGCAGGGTATTTGGGAGTATAACCAAGCGAGACTGTCTCTACCTCACCACACAGGGACCATCAGCAGGGTATTGGGAATATCACACAGTGAGACTGTCAATACCGCACCACACAGGGACCATCAGCAGGGTATTGGGAATATCACACAGTGAGACTGTCTCTAACTCACCACACAGTGACCATCAGAACGGTATTGGGAATATCACACAGTGAGACTGTCTCCGTCTCACCACACAGTGACCATCAGCAGGGTATTGGGGAATATCAAACAGTGAGACTGTCTCTACCTCATCACACAGTGACTATCAGCAGGGTATTGGGGAATATCACACACTGAGAGTGACACTATCTCACCACACAGTGACCATCAGCAGGGTATTGGGAATATCTCACAGTGAGACTGTCTCTACCTCCCCACACAGTGACTATCAGCAGGGTATTTGGGAATATCACAAAGCGAGACTGTCTCTACCTCACCACACAAGGACCATCACCAGGGTATTGGGAATATCACACAGTGAGACTGTCTCTCCCTCACCACTCAGTGACCATCAGCAGGGTATTGGGAATATCACACAGTGAGACTGTCAATACCGCACCACACAGGGACCATCAGTAGGGTATTGGGAATATCACACAGTGAGACTGTCTCTACCTCACCACACAGTGACCATCAGAAGGGTATTGGGAATATCACACAGTGAGACTGTATCTACCTCACCACACAGTTACCATCACCAGGGTATTGGGAATATCACACAGTGAGACTGTCTCTCCCTCACCACTCAGTGACTATCAGCAGGGTATTGGGAATATCACACAGTGAGACTGTCTCAGCCTCACCACACAGTGACCATCAGCAGGGTATTGGGGAATAGCACAGTGAGACTGTCACTACCTGACCACACAGTGACCATCAGCAGGGTATTGGGGAATAGCACAGTGAGACTGTCTCAATCTCACCACACAGTGAACATCAGCAGGGTATTGGGAATATCACGGTGAAACTGTCTCTTCCTCACCACACAGTGACCATCAGCAGGGTATTGGGGAATACCACACAGTGAGACTGTCTCCGCCTCACCACACAGTGACTATCAGCAGGGTATTGGGAATATCACACAGTGAGACTGTCTCTGCCTCACCACACAGTGACTATCAACAGGGTATTGGGAATATCACACGGTGAGACTGTCTCTACCTCACCACACAGTGACCAGCAGCAGTGTATTGGGAACATCACACAGTGAGACTGTCACTATCTCACCACACAGTGACCATCAGCAGGGTATTGGGAATATCACACAGTGAGAGTGTCTGCCTCACCACACAGAGAGTATCAGCAGGGTATTGGGAATATTACACAGTGAGACTGTCTACCTCACCACACAGTGACTATCAACAGGGTATTGGGAATATCACACGGTGAGACTGTCTTTACCTCACCACACAGTGACCAGCAGCAGTGTATTGGGAACATCACACAGTGAGACTGTCACTATCTCACCACACAGTGACCATCAGCAGGGTATTGGGGAATATCACACAGTGAGACTGTCTCTGCCTCACCACACAGTGACCAGCAGCAGTGTATTGGGAACATCACACAGTGAGACTGTCTCTACCTCACCACACAGTGACCATCAGCAGGGTATTGGGAATATCACACAGTGAGACTGTCTCCGCCTCACCACACAGTGACCATCAGCAGGGTATTGGGGAATATCACACAGTGAGACTGTCTCCGCCTCACCACACAGTGACCATCAGCAGGTTATTGGGGAATATCACACGTTGAGACTGTCTCTACCTCAGCACACAGTGACTACCAGCAGGGTATTGGGGAATATCACACAGTGAGAGTGTCTCTATCTCACCACACAGTGACCATCAGTAGGGTATTGGGAATATCACACAGTGAGACTGTTCCTACCTCCCCTCACAGTGACTATCAGCAGGGTATTTGGGAGTATAACCAAGCGAGACTGTCTCTACCTCACCACACAGGGACCATCAGCAGGGTATTGGGAATATCACACAGTGAGACTGTCAATACCGCACCACACAGGGACCATCAGCAGGGTATTGGGAATATCACACAGTGAGACTGTCTCTAACTCACCACACAGTGACCATCAGAACGGTATTGGGAATATCACACAGTGAGACTGTATCTACCTCACCACACAGTGACCATCAGCAGGGTATTGGGAAATATCACACAGTGAGACTGTCTCTACCTCACCACACAGTGACTATCACCAGGGTATTGGGAATATCACACAGTGAGACTGTCTCTCCCTCATCACTCAGTGACTATCAGCAGGGTATTGGGAATATCACACAGTGAGACTGTCTCTGCCTCACCACACAGTGACCATCAGCAGGGTATTGGGGAATATCACACTGTGAGACTGTATCTACTTCACCACACAGTGACTATCAGCAGTGTATTGGGAATGTCACAAAGAGAGACTGTCTCTACCTTGCCACACAGGGACCATCAGCAGGGTATTGGGGAATATCACACACTGAGACTGTCCCTACCTCACCACACAGTAACCATCAGCAGGGTATTGGGGAATTTCACGCAGTGAGACTGTCTCCACCTCACCACACAGTGACCATCAGCAGGGTATTGGGGAATATCAAACACTGAGACTGTCCCTACCTCACCACACAGTAACCATCAGCAGGGTATTGGGGAATATCACGCAGTGAGACTGTCACTACCTCACCACACAGTGACCATCAGCAGGGTATTGGGGAATATCACACAGTGAGACTGTCTCTGTCTCACCACACAGTGACCTTTAGCAAGGTATTGGGGATTATCTCACAGTGAGACTGTCACTACCTCACCACACAGTACCATCAGCAGGGTATTGGGAATATCACATAGTGAGACTGTCTCTACCTCACCACACAGTGACTATCAGCAGGGTATTGGGAATTTCACACAGTGAGACTGTCTCTACCTAACCACACAGTGACCATCAGCAGGGTATTGGGAATATCAAACAGTGAGACTGTCTCTACCTCACCACGCTGTGAACATCAGCAGAGTATTGGGGAATATCACACAGTGAGACTGCCTCTACCTCACCACACAGTGACCATCAGAAGGGTATTGGGAATATCACACAGTGAGACTGTCTCTGCCTCACCACACAGTGACCATCAGCAGGGTATTGGGGAATAGAACAGTGAGACTGTCACTACCTCACCACACAGTGACCATCAGCAGGGTATTGGGAATATCACACAGTGAGACTGTCTCTATCTCACCACACAGTGTCCATCAGCAGGGTATTGGGAATATCACAGTGAAACTGTCTGTTCCTCACCACACAGTGACCATCAGCAGCGTATTGGGGAATATCACACAGTAGGACTGTCTCCGCCTCACCACACAGTGTCCATCAGCAGGGTATTAGGAATATCACACAGTGAGAGTGTCTGCCTCACCACACAGTGACTATCAGCAGGGTATTGGGAATATCAAACAGTAAGACTGTCTCTACCTCACCACACAGTGACCAGCAGCAGTGTATTGGGAACATCACACAGTGAGACTGTCACTATCTCACCACACAGTGACCATCAGCAGGGTAGTGGGGAATATCACACAGTGAGACTATCTCTGCCTCACCACACAGTGACCATCAGCAGGGTATTGGGGAATACCACAGTGAGACTGTCTCTACCTCACCACACACTGACTATCAGCAGGGTATTGGGGAATAGCACAGTAAGACTGTCTCTACCTCACCACACAGTGACCATCAGCAGGGTATTGGGAATATCACATAGTGAGACTGTCTCTAACTCACCACACAGTGACCATCAGCAGGGTATTGGGAATATCACACAGTGAGACTGTCTCTACCTCACCACACAGTGACCATCAGCAGGGTATTGGGAATATCACACAGTGAGACTGTCTCTACCTCTCCACACAGTGACTATCAGCAGGGTATTTGGGAATATCACAAAGTGAGACTGTCTCTACCTCACCACACAGGGACCATCAGCAGGGTATTGGGAATGTCACACAGTGAGACTGTCAATACCGCACCACACAGGGACCATCAGCAGGGTATTGGGAATATCACACAGTGAGACTGTCTCTACCTCACCACACAGTGACCATCAGAAGGGTATTGGGAATATCACACAGTGAGACTGTATCTACCTCACCACACAGAGACCATCACCAGGGTATTGGGAATATCACACAGTGAGACTGTCTCTCCCTCACCACTCAGTGACTATCAGCAGGGTATTGGGAATATCACACAGTGAGACTGTCTCTGCCTCACCACACAGTGACCATCAGCAGGGTATTGGGGAATAGCACAGTGAGACTGTCACTACCTGACCACACAGTGACCATCAGCAGGGTATTGGGGAATAGGACAGTGAGACTGTCTCTATCTCACCACACAGTGTCCATCAGCAGGGTATTGAGAATATCACAGTGAAATTTTCTCTTCCTCACCACACAGTGACCATCAGCAGGGTATTGGGGAATATCACACACTGAGACTGTCCCTACCTCACCACACAGTAACCATCAGCAGGGTATTGGGGAATATCACACACTGAGACTGTCACTACCTCACCACACAGTGACCATCAGCAGGGTATTGGGAATATCACACAGTGAGACTGTCTCTGTCTCACCACACAGTGACCATTAGCAAGGTATTGGGGATTATCTCACAGTGAGACTGTCACTACCTCACCACACAGTACCATCAGCAGGGTATTGGGAATATCACACAGTGAGACTGTCTCTACCTCACCACACAGTGACTATCAGCAGGGTATTGGGAACATCACACAGTGAGACTGTCTCTACCTAACCACACAGTGACCATCAGCAGGGTATTGGGAATATCAAACAGTGAGACTGTCCCTGCCTCACCACACAGTGACCATCAGCAGGGTATTGGGGAATATCACACAGTGAGACTGTCTCGAACTCACCACACTGTGACCATCAGCAGGGTATTGGGGAATATCACACAGTGAGACTGCCTCTACCTCACCACACAGTGACCATCAGAAGGGTATTGGGAATATCACACAGTGAGACTGTATCTACCTCACCACACAGTGACCATCAGCAGGATATTGGGAATATCACACAGTGAGACTGTCACTCCCTCACCACACAGTGACTTTCAGCAGGGTATTGGGAAATATCACAGAGTGAGACTGTATCTGCCTCACCACACAGTGACCATCAGCAGGGTATTGGGGAATAGAACAGTGAGACTGTCACTACCTCACCACACAGTGACCATCAGCAGGGTATTGGGAATATCACACAGTGAGACTGTCTCTATCTCATCACACAGTGTCATCAGCAGGGTATTGGGAATATCACAGTGAAACTGTCTGTTCCTCACCACACAGTGACCATCAGCAGCGTATTGGGGAATATCACACAGTGAGACTGTCTCCGCCTCACCACACAGTGTCCATCAGCAGGGTATTGGGAATATCACACAGTGAGACTGTCTCTACCTTCCCTCACAGTGACCATCAGCAGGGTATTAGGAATATCACACAGTGAGAGTGTCTGCCTCACCACACAGTGACTATCAGCAGGGTATTGGGGAATAGCACAGTAAGACTGTCTCTACCTCACCACACAGTGACCAGCAGCAGTGTATTGGGAACATCACACAGTGAGACTGTCACTATCTCACCACACAGTGACCATCAGCAGGGTATTGGGGAATATCACACAGTGAGACTGTTTCTGCCTCACCACACAGTGACCATCAGCAGGGTATTGGGGAATAGCACAGTGAGACTGTCTCTACCTCACCACACAGTGACTATCAGCAGGGTATTGGGGTATAGCACAGTAAGACTGTCTCTACCTCACCACACAGTGACCATCAGCAGGGTATTGGGAATATCACACAGTGAGACTGTCTCTAACTCACCACACAGTGACCATCAGCAGGGTATTGGGAATATCACACA
This sequence comes from Cetorhinus maximus, assembly GCF_964194155.1. Classification (NCBI taxonomy): domain Eukaryota; kingdom Metazoa; phylum Chordata; class Chondrichthyes; order Lamniformes; family Cetorhinidae; genus Cetorhinus; species Cetorhinus maximus. The sequence continues at coordinate 197,037 of NW_027596524.1, forward strand.
GTGAGACTGTCTCTACCTCACCACAAAGTGACCATCAGCAGGGGATTGGGAATATCACACAGTGAGACTGTCTCCGCCTCACCACACAGTGACCATCAGCAGGGTATTGGGGAATATCACACAGTGAGACTGTCTCCGTCTCACCACACAGTGACCATCAGCAGGGTATTGGGGAATATCAAACAGTGAGACTGTCTCTACCTCAGCACACTGTGACTATCAGCAGGGTATTGGGGAATATCACACACTGAGAGTGTCTCTATCTCACCACACAGTGACCATCAGCAGGGTATTGGGAATATCACACAGTGAGACTGTCTCTACCTCCCCACACAGTGACTATCAGCAGGGTATTTGGGAATATCACAAAGTGAGACTGTCTCTACCTCACCACACAGGGACCATCAGCAGGGTATTGGGAATATCACACAGTGAGACTGTCAATGCCGCACCACACAGGGACCACCAGCAGGGTATTGGGAATATCACACAGTGAGACTGTCTCTACCTCACCACACAGTGACCATCAGAAGGGTATTGGGAATATCACACAGTGAGACTGTATCTACCTCACCACACAGTGACCATCACCAGGGTATTGGGAATATCACACAGTGAGACTGTCTCTCCCTCACCACTCAGTGACTATCAGCAGGGTATTGGGAATATCACACAGTGAGACTGTCTCTGCCTCACCACACGATGACCATCAGAAGGGTATTGGGGAATAGCACAGTGAGACTGTCACTACCTGACCACACAGTGACCATCAGCAGGGTATTGGGGAATAGCACAGTGAGACTGTCTCTATCTCACCACACAGTGACCATCAGCAGGGTATTGGGAATATCACGGTGAAACTGTCTCTTCCTCACCACACAGTGACCATCAGCAGGGTATTGGGGAATATCACACAGTGAGACTGTCTCCGCCTCTCCACACAGTGACTATCAACAGGGTATTTGGAATATCACACAGTGAGAGTGTCTCTACCTCACCACACAGTGACTATCAGCAGGGTATTGGGAATATCACACGGTGAGACTGTCTCTACCTCACCACACAGTGACCAGCAGCAGTGTATTGGGAACATCACACAGTGAGACTGTCACTATCTCACCACACAGTGACCATCAGCAGGGTATTGGGAATATCACACAGTGAGAGTGTCTGCCTCACCACACAGAGAGTATCAGCAGGGTATTGGGAATATTACACAGTGAGACTGTCTACCTCACCACACAGTGACTATCAACAGGGTGTTGGGAATATCACACGGTGAGACTGTCTCTACCTCACCACACAGTGACCAGCAGCAGTGTATTGGGGAATATCACACAGTGAGACTGTCTCTGCCTCACCACACAGTGACCATCAGCAGGGTATTGGGGAATAGCACAGTGAGACTGTCTCTGCCTCACCACACAGTGACCATCAGCAGGGTATTGGGGAATAGCACAGTGAGACTGTCACTACCTGACCACACAGTGACCATCAGCAGGGTATTGGGGAATAGCACAGTGAGACTGTCTCTATCTCACCACACAGTGACCATCAGCAGGGTATTGGGAATATCACGGTGAAACTGTCTCTTCCTCACCACACAGTGACCATCATCAGGGTATTGGGGAATATCACACAGTGAGACTGTCTCCGCCTCTCCACACAGTGACTATCAACAGGGTATTTGGAATATCACACAGTGAGAGTGTCTCTACCTCACCACACAGTGACTATCAGCAGGGTATTGGGAATATCACACGGTGAGACTGTCTCTACCTCACCACACAGTGACCAGCAGCAGTGTATTGGGAACATCACACAATGAGACTGTCACTATCTCACCACACAGTGACCATCAGCAGGGTATTGGGAATATCACACAGTGAGAGTGTATGCCTCACCACACAGAGAGTATCAGCAGGGTATTGGGAATATTACACAGTGAGACAGTCTACCTCACCACACAGTGACTATCAACAGGGTATTGGGAATATCACACGGTGAGACTGTCTTTACCTCACCACACAGTGACCAGCAGCAGTGTATTGGGAACATCACACAGTGAGACTGTCACTATCTCACCACACAGTGACCATCAGCAGGGTATTGGGGAATATCACACAGTGAGACTGTCTCTGCCTCACCACACAGTGACCAGCAGCAGTGTATTGGGAACATCACACAGTGAGACTGTCTCTACCTCACCACACAGTGACCATCAGCAGTGTATTGGGAATATCACACAGTGAGACTGTCTCAACCTCACCACAAAGTGACCATCAGCAGGGTATTGGGAATATCACACAGTGAGACTGTCTCCGCCTCACCACACAGTGACCATCAGCAGGGTATTGGGGAATATCACACAGTGAGACTGTCTCCGCCTCACCACACAGTGACCATCAGCAGGTTATTGGGGAATATCACACGTTGAGACTGTCTCTACCTCAGCACACAGTGACTACCAGCAGGGTACTGGGGATATCACACAGTGAGAGTGTCTCTATCTCACCACACAGTGACCATCAGCAGGGTATTGGGAATATCACACAGTGAGACTGTTTCTACCTCCCCTCACAGTGACTATCAGCAGGGTATTTGGGAATATAACCAAGCGAGACTGTCTCTACCTCACCACACAGGGACCATCAGCAGGGTATTGGGAATATCACACAGTGAGACTGTCAATACCGCACCACACAGGGACCATCAGCAGGGTATTGGGAATATCACACAGTGAGACTGTCTCTAACTCACCACACAGTGACCATCAGAACAGTATTGGGAATATCACACAGTGAGACAGTATCTACCTCACCACACAGTGACCATCAGCAGGGTATTGGGAAATATCACACAGTGAGACTGTCTCTACCTCACCACACAGTGACTATCACCAGGGTATTGGGAATATCACACAGTGAGACTGTCTCTCCCTCATCACTCAGTGACTATCAGCAGGGTATTGGGAATATCACACAGTGAGACTGTCTCTGCCTCACCACACAGTGACCATCAGCAGGGTATTGGGGAATATCACACTGTGAGACTGTCTCTACCTCACCACACAGTGACCATCAGCAGGGTATTGGGAATATCACACAATGAGACTGTCACTGCCTCAACACACAGTGACTATCCGCAGGGTATTGGGAATATCACACAGTGAGACTGTATCTACTTCACCACACAGTGACTATCAGCAGTGTATTGGGAATGTCACAAAGAGAGACTGTCTCTACCTTGCCACACAGGGACCATCAGCAGGGTATTGGGGAATATCACACACTGAGACTGTCCCTACCTCACCACACAGTAACCATCAGCAGGGTATTGGGGAATTTCACGCAGTGAGACTGTCTCCACCTCACCACACAGTGACCATCAGCAGGGTATTGGGGAATATCACACACTGAGACTGTCCCTACCTCACCACACAGTAACCATCAGCAGGGTCTTGGGGAATATCACGCAGTGAGACTGTCACTACCTCACCACACAGTGACCATCAGCAGGGTATTCGGGAATATCACACAGTGAGACTGTCTCTGTCTCACCACACAGTGACCATTAGCAAGGTATTGGGGATTATCTCACAATGAGACTGTCACTACCTCACCACACAGTACCATCAGCAGGGTATTGGCAATATCACATAGTGAGACTGTCTCTACCTCACCACACAGTGACTATCAGCAGGGTATTGGGAATTTCACACAGTGAGACTGTCTCTACCTAACCACACAGTGACCATCAGCAGGGTATTGGGAATATCAAACAGTGAGACTGTCTCTACCTCACCACACTGTGAACATCAGCAGGGTATTGGGGAATATCACACAGTGAGACTGCCTCTACCTCACCACACAGTGACCATCAGAAGGGTATTGGGAATATCACACAGTGAGACTGTCTCTGCCTCACCACACAGTGACCATCAGCAGGGTATTGGGGAATAGAACAGTGAGACTGTCACTACCTCACCACACAGTGACCATCAGCAGGGTATTGGGAATATCACACAGTGAGACTGTCTCTATCTCACCACACAGTGTCCATCAGCAGGGTATTGGGAATATCACAGTGAAACTGTCTGTTCCTCACCACACAGTGACCAGTAGCAGTGTATTGGGAACATCACACAGTGAGACTGTCACTATCTCACCACACAGTGACCATCAGCAGGGTAGTGGGGAATATCACACAGTGAGACTATCTCTGCCTCACCACACAGTGACCATCAGCAGGGTATTGGGGAATAGCACAGTGAGACTGTCTCTACCTCACCACACACTGACTATCAGCAGGGTATTGGGGAATAGCACAGTAAGACTGTCTCTACCTCACCACACAGTGACCATCAGCAGGGTATTGGGAATATCACATAGTGAGACTGTCTCTAACTCACCACACAGTGACCATCAGCAGGGTATTGGGAATATCACACAGTGTGACTGTCTCTACCTCACCACACAGTGACCATCAGCAGGGTATTGGGAATATCACACAGTGAGACTGTCTCTACCTCTCCACACAGTGACCATCAGCAGGGTATTTGGGAATATCACAAAGCGAGACTGTCTCTACCTCACCACACAGGGACCATCAGCAGGGTATTGGGAATGTCACACAGTGAGACTGTCAATACCGCACCACACAGGGACCATCAGCAGGGTATTGGGAATATCACACAGTGAGAATGTCTCTACCTCACCACACAGTGACCATCAGAAGGGTATTGGGAATATCACACAGTGAGACTGTATCTACCTCACCACACAGAGACCATCACAAGGGTATTGGGAATATCACACAGTGAGACTGTCTCTCCCTCACCACTCAGTGACTATCAGCAGGGTATTGGGAATATCACACAGTGAGACTGTCTCTGCCTCACCACACAGTGACCATCAGCAGGGTATTGGGGAATAGCACAGTGAGACTGTCACTACCTGACCACACAGTGACCATCAGCAGGGTATTGGGGAATAGCACAGTGAGACTGTCTCTATCTCACCACACAGTGTCCATCAGCAGGGTATTGGGAATATCACGGTGAAATTATCTCTTCCTCACCACACAGTGACCATCAGCAGGGTATTGGGGAATATCACACAGTGAGACTGTCTCTGCCTCACCACACAGTGACCATCAGCAGGGTATTGGGGAATATCACACAGTGAGACTGTCTCTACCTCACCACACAGTGACCATCAGCAGGGTATTGGGAATATCACACAATGAGACTGTCACTGCCTCACCACACAGTGACTATCAGCAGGGTATTGGGAATAACACACAGTGAGACTGTATCTACTTCACCACACAGTGACTATCAGCAGTGTATTGGGAATGTCACACAGTGAGACTGTCTCTACCTTACCACACAGGGACCATCAGCAGCGTATTGGGAATATCACACAGTGAGACTGTCTCCACCTCACCACGCAGTGACCATCAGCAGGGTATTGGGGAATATCACACAGTGAGACTGTCTCTACCTCACCACACAGTGACCAGCAGCAGTGTATTGGGAACATCACACAGTGAGACTGTCACTATCTCACCACACAGTGACCATCAGCAGGGTATTGGGGAATATCAAACAGTGAGACTGTCTCTGCCTCATCACACAGTGACCATCAGCAGGGTATTGGGGAATAGCACAGTGTGACTGTCTCTACCTCACCACACAGTGACTATCAGCAGGGTATTGGGGAATAGCACAGTAAGACTGTCTCTACCTCACCACACAGTGACCATCAGCAGGGTATTGGGAATATCACACAGTGAGACTGTCTCTAACTCACCACACAGTGACCATCAGCAGGGTATTGGGAATATCACACAGTGAGACTGTCTCTACCTCACCACAAAGTGACCATCAGCAGGGTATTGGGAATATCACACAGTGAGACTGTCTCCGCATCACCACACAGTGACCATCAGCAGGGTATTGGGGAATATCACACAGTGAGACTGTCTCCGTCTCACCACACAGTGACCATCAGCAGGGTATTGGGGAATATCAAACAGTGAGACTGTCTCTACCTCATCACACAGTGACTATCAGCAGGGTATTGGGGAATATCACACACTGAGAGTGACACTATCTCACCACACAGTGACCATCAGCAGGGTATTGGGAATATCTCACAGTGAGACTGTCTCTACCTCCCCACACAGTGACTATCAGCAGGGTATTTGGGAATATCACAAAGCGAGACTGTCTCTACCTCACCACACAAGGACCATCACCAGGGTATTGGGAATATCACACAGTGAGACTGTCTCTCCCTCACCACTCAGTGACCATCAGCAGGGTATTGGGAATATCACACAGTGAGACTGTCAATACCGCACCACACAGGGACCATAAGTAGGGTATTGGGAATATCACACAGTGAGACTGTCTCTACCTCACCACACAGTGACCATCAGAAGGGTATTGGGAATATCACACAGTGAGACTGTATCTACCTCACCACACAGTGACCATCACCAGGGTATTGGGAATATCACACAGTGAGACTGTATCTCCCTCACCACTCAGTGACTATCAGCAGGGTATTGGGAATATCACACAGTGAGACTGTCTCTGCCTCACCACACAGTGACCATCAGCAGGGTATTGGGCAATAGCACAGTGAGACTGTCACTACCTGACCACACAGTGACCATCAGCAGGGTATTGGGGAATAGCACAGTGAGACTGTCTCAATCTCACCACACAGTGAACATCAGCAGGGTATTGGGAATATCACGGTGAAACTGTCTCTTCCTCACCACACAGTGACCATCAGCAGGGTATTGGGGAATACCACACAGTGAGACTGTCTCCGCCTCACCACACAGTGACTATCAGCAGGGTATTGGGAATATCACACAGTGAGACTGCCTCTGCCTCACCACACAGTGACTATCAACAGGGTATTGGGAATATCACACGGTGAGACTGTCTCTACCTCACCACACAGTGACCAGCAGCAGTGTATTGGGAACATCACACAGTGAGACTGTCACTATCTCACCACACAGTGACCATCAGCAGGGTATTGGGAATATCACACAGTGAGAGTGTATGCCTCACCACACAGAGAGTATCAGCAGGGTATTGGGAATATTACACAGTGAGACTGTCTACCTCACCACACAGTGACTATCAACAGGGTATTGGGAATATCACACGGTGAGACTGTCTTTACCTCACCACACAGTGACCAGCAGCAGTGTATTGGGAACATCACACAGTGAGACTGTCACTATCTCACCACACAGTGACCATCAGCAGGGTATTGGGGAATATCACACAGTGAGACTGTCTCTGCCTCACCACACAGTGACCAGCAGCAGTGTATTGGGAACATCACACAGTGAGACTGTCTCTACCTCACCACACAGTGACCATCAGCAGGGTATTGGGAATATCACACAGTGAGACTGTCTCAACCTCACCACAAAGTGACCATCAGCAGGGTATTGGGAATATCACACAGTGAGACTGTCTCCGCCTCACCACACAGTGACCATCAGCAGGGTATTGGGGAATATCACACAGTGAGACTGTCTCCGCCTCACCACACAGTGACCATCAGCAGGTTATTGGGGAATATCACACGTTGAGACTGTCTCTACCTCAGCACACAGTAACTACCAGCAGGGTACTGGGGAATATCACACAGTGAGAGTGTCTCTATCTCACCACACAGTGACCATCAGCAGGGTATTGGGAATATCACACAGTGAGACTGTTTCTACCTCCCCTCACAGTGACTATCAGCAGGGTATTTGGGAATATAACCAAGCGAGACTGTCTCTACCTCACCACACAGGGACCATCAGCAGGGTATTGGGAATATCACACAGTGAGACTGTCAATACCGCACCACACAGGGACCATCAGCAGGGTATTGGGAATATCACACAGTGAGACTGTCTCTAACTCACCACACAGTGACCATCAGAACAGTATTGGGAATATCACACAGTGAGACTGTATCTACCTCACCACACAGTGACCATCAGCAGGGTATTGGGAAATATCACGCAGTGAGACTGTCTCCACCTCACCACACAGTGACCATCAGCAGGGTATTGGGGAATATCACACATTGAGACTGTCCCTACCTCACCACACAGTAACCATCAGCAGGGTCTTGGGGAATATCACGCAGTGAGACTGTCACTACCTCACCACACAGTGACCATCAGCAGGGTATTGGGAATATCACACAGTGAGACTGTCTCTGTCTCACCACACAGTGACCATTAGCAAGGTATTGGGGATTATCTCACAGTGAGACTGTCACTACCTCACCACACAGTACCATCAGCAGGGTATTGGGAATATCACACAGTGAGACTGTCTCTACCTCACCACACAGTGACTATCAGCAGGGTATTGGGAATTTCACACAGTGAGACTGTCTCTACCTAACCACACAGTGACCATCAGCAGGGTATTGGGAATATCAAACAGTGAGACTGTCCCTGCCTCACCACACAGTCACCATCAGCAGGGTATTGGGGAATAGAACAGTGAGACTGTCACTACCTCACCACACAGTGACCATCAGCAGGGTAATGGGAATATCACACAGTGAGACTGTCTCTATCTCATCACACAGTGTCATCAGCAGGGTATTGGGAATATCACAGTGAAACTGTCTGTTCCTCACCACACAGTGACCATCAGCAGCGTATTGGGGAATATCACACAGTGAGACTGTCTCCGCCTCACCACACAGTGTCCATCAGCAGGGTATTGGGAATATCACACAGCGAGACTGTCTCTACCTTCCCTCACAGTGACCATCAGCAGGGTATTAGGAATAGCACACAGTGAGAGTGTCTGCCTCACCACACAGTGACTATCAGCAGGGTATTGGGGAATAGCACAGTAAGTCTGTCTCTACCTCACCACACAGTGACCAGCAGCAGTGTATTGGGAACATCACACAGTGAGACTGTCACTATCTCACCACACAGTGACCATCAGCAGGGTATTGGGGAATATCACACAGTGAGACTGTTTCTGCCTCACCACACAGTGACCATCAGCAGGGTATTGGGGAATACCACAGTGAGACTGTTTCTACCTCACCACACAGTGACTATCAGCAGGGTATTGGGGTATAGCACAGTAAGACTGTCTCTACCTCACCACACAGTGACCATCAGCAGGGTATTGGGAAATAGCACAGTGAGACTGTCTCTATCTCACCACACAGTGTCCATCAGCAGGGTATTGGGAATATCACGGTGAAATTATCTCTTCCTCACCACACAGTGACCATCAGCAGGGTATTGGGGAATATCACACAGTGAGACTGTCTCTGCCTCACCACACAGTGACCATCAGCAGGGTATTGGGGAATATCACACAGTGAGACTGTCTCTACCTCACCACACAGTGACCATCAGCAGGGTATTGGGAATATCACACAATGAGACTGTCACTGCCTCACCACACAGTGACTATCAGCAGGGTATTGGGAATAACACACAGTGAGACTGTATCTACTTCACCACACAGTGACTATCAGCAGTGTATTGGGAATGTCACACAGTGAGACTGTCTCTACCTTACCACACAGGGACCATCAGCAGCGTACTGGGAATATCACACAGTGAGACTGTCTCCACCTCACCACACAGTGACCATCAGCAGGGTATTGGGGAATATCACACACTGAGACTGTCCCTACCTCACCACACAGTAACCATCAGCAGGGTCTTGGGGAATATCACGCAGTGAGACTGTCTCCACCTCACCACACAGTGACCATCAGCAGGGTATTGGGGAATATCACACAATGAGACTGTCCCTACCTCACCACACAGTAACCATCAGCAGGGTATTGGGGAATATCACGCAGTGAGACTGTCACTACCTCACCACACAGTGACCATCAGCAGGGTATTGGGAATATCACACAGTGAGACTGTCTCTGTCTCAGCACACAGTGACCATTAGCAAGGTATTGGGGATTATCTCACAGTGAGACTGTCACTACCTCACCACACAGTACCATCACCAGGGTATTGGGAATATCACACAGTGAGACTGTCTCTACCTCACCACACAGTGACTATCAGCAGGGTATTGGGAATTTCACACAGTGAGACTGTCTCTACCTAACCACACAGTGACCATCAGCAGGGTATTGGGAATATCAAACAGTGAGACTGTCCCTGCCTCACCACACAGTCACCATCAGCAGGGTATTGGGGAATAGCACTCAGTGAGACTGTCTCTACCTCACCACACTGTGACCATCAGCAGGGTATTGGGAATATCACACAGTGAGACTGTCTCACCCTCACCACTCAGTGACTATCAGCAGGGTATTGGGAACATCACACAGTGAGACTGTCTCTACCTAACCACACAGTGACCATCAGCAGGGTATTGGGAATATCAAAGAGTGAGACTGTCCCTGCCTCACCACACAGTGACCATCAGCAGGGTATTGGGGAATATCACACAGTGAGACTGTCTCGACCTCACCACACTGTGACCATCAGCAGGGTATTGGGGAATATCGCACAGTGAGACTGCCTCTACCTCACCACACAGTGACCATCAGAAGGGTATTGGGAATATCACACAGTGAGACTGTATCTACCTCACCACACAGTGACCATCAGCAGGATATTGGGAATATCACACAGTGAGACTGTCACTCCCTCACCACACAGTGACTTTCAGCAGGGTATTGGGAATATCACAGAGTGAGACTGTATCTGCCTCACCACACAGTGACCATCAGCAGGGTATTGGGGAATAGAACAGTGAGACTGTCACTACCTCACCACACAGTGACCATCAGCAGGGTATTGGGAATATCACACAGTGAGACTGTCTCTATCTCATCACACAGTGTCATCAGCAGGGTATTGGGAATATCACAGTGAAACTGTCTGTTCCTCACCACACAGTGACCATCAGCAGCGTATTGGGGAATATCACACAGTGAGACTGTCTCCGCCTCACCACACAGTGTCCATCAGCAGGGTATTGGGAATATCAAACAGTGAGACTGTCTCTACCTTCCCTCACAGTGACCATCAGCAGGGCATTAGGAATATCACACAGTGAGAGTGTCTGCCTCACCACACAGTGACTATCAGCAGGGTATTGGGGAATAGCACAGTAAGTCTGTCTCTACCTCACCACACAGTGACCAGCAGCAGTGTATTGGGAACATCACACAGTGAGACTGTCACTATCTCACCACACAGTGACCATCAGCAGGGTATTGGGGAATATCACACAGTGAGACTGTTTCTGCCTCACCACACAGTGACCATCAGCAGGGTATTGGGGAATACCACAGTGAGACTGTCTCTACCTCACCACACAGTGACTATCAGCAGGGTATTGGGGTATAGCACAGTAAGACTGTCTCTACCTCACCACACAGTGGCCATCAGCAGGGTATTGGGAATATCACACAGTGAGACTGTCTCTAACTCACCACACAGTGACCATCAGCAGGGTATTGGGAATATCACACAGTGAGACTGTCTCTACCTCACCACAAAGTGACCATCAGCAGTGGATTGGGAATATCACACAGTGAGACTGTCTCCGGCTCACCACACAGTGACCATCTGCAGGGTATTGGGGAATATCACACAGTGAGACTGTCTCCGTCTCACCACACAGTGACCATCAGCAGGGTATTGGGGAATATCAAACAGTGAGACTGTCTCTACCTCAGCACACTGTGACTATCAGCAGGGTATTGGGGAATATCACACACTGAGAGTGTCTCTATCTCACCACACAGTGACCATCAGCAGGGTATTGGGAATATCACACAGTGAGACTGTCTCTACCTCCCCACACAGTGACTATCAGCAGGGTATTTGGGAATATCACAAAGTGAGACTGTCTCTACCTCACCACACAGGGACCATCAGCAGGGTATTGGGAATATCACACAGTGAGACTGTCAATACCGCACCACACAGGGACCACCAGCAGGGTATTGGGAATATCACACAGTGAGACTGTCTCTACCTCACCACACAGTGACCATCAGAAGGGTATTGGGAATATCACACAGTGAGACTGTCTCCGCCTCTCCACACAGTGACTATCAACAGGGTATTTGGAATATCACACAGTGAGAGTGTCTCTACCTCACCACACAGTGACTATCAGCAGGGTATTGGGAATATCACACGGTGAGACTGTCTCTACCTCACCACACAGTGACCAGCAGCAGTGTTTTGGGAACATCACACAGTGAGACTGTCACTATCTCACCACACAGTGACCATCAGCAGGGTATTGGGAATATCACACAGTGAGAGTGTCTGCCTCACCACACAGAGAGTATCAGCAGGGTATTGGGAATATTACACAGTGAGACTGTCTACCTCACCACACAGTGACTATCAACAGGGTGTTGGGAATATCACACGGTGAGACTGTCTCTACCTCACCACACAGTGACCAGCAGCAGTGTATTGGGAACATCACACAGTGAGACTGTCAATACCGCACCACACAGTGACCATCAGCAGGGTATTGGGGAATATCACACAGTGAGACTGTCTCTGCCTCACCACACAGTGACCATCAGCAGGGTATTGGGGAATAGCACAGTGAGACTGTCTCTGCCTCACCACACAGTGACCATCAGAAGGGTATTGGGGAATAGCACAGTGAGACTGTCACTACCTGACCACACAGTGACCATCAGCAGGGTATTGGGGAATAGCACAGTGAGACTGTCTCTATCTCACCACACAGTGACCATCAGCAGGGTATTGGGAATATCACGGTGAAACTGTCTGTTCCTCACCACACAGTGACCATCAGCAGGGTATTGGGGAATATCACACAGTGAGACTGTCTCCGCCTCTCCACACAGTGACTATCAACAGGGTATTTGGAATATCACACAGTGAGAGTGTCTCTACCTCACCACACAGTGACTATCAGCAGGGTATTGGGAATATCACACGGTGAGACTGTCTCTACCTCACCACACAGTGACCAGCAGCAGTGTATTGGGAACATCACACAGTGAGACTGTCACTATCTCACCACACAGTGACCATCAGCAGGGTATTGGGAATATCACACAGTGAGAGTGTCTGCCTCACCACACAGAGAGTATCAGCAGGGTATTGGGAATATTACACAGTGAGACTGTCTACCTCACCACACAGTGACTATCAACAGGGTGTTGGGAATATCACACGGTGAGACTGTCTCTACCTCACCACACAGTGACCATCAGCAGGGTATTGGGAATATCACACAGTGAGACTGTCTCTACCTCACCACAAAGTGACCATCAGCAGGGTATTGGGAATATCACACAGTGAGACTGTCTCCGCCTCACCACACAGTGACCATCAGCAGGGTATTGGGGAATATCACACAGTGAGACTGTCTCCGCCTCACCACACAGTGACCATCAGCAGGGTATTGGGAATATCACACGTTGAGACTTTCTCTACCTCCCCTCACAGTGACTATCAGCAGGGTATTTGGGAATATCACAAAGCGAGACTGTCTCTAATTCACCACACAGGGACCATCAGCAGGGTATTGGGAATATCACACAGTGAGACTGTCAATACCGCACCACACAGGGACCATCAGAAGGGTATTGGGAATATCACACAGTGAGACTGTCTCTGCCTCACCACACAGTGACCATCAGCAGGATATTGGGGAATATCACACTGTGAGACTGTCTCTACCTCACCACACAGTGACCATCAGCAGGGTATTGGGAATATTACACAATGAGACTGTCACTGCCTCACCACACAGTGACTATCAGCAGGGTATTGGGAATAACACACAGTGAGACTGTATCTACTTCACCACACAGTGACTATCAGCAGTGTATTGGGAATGTCACACAGTGAGACTGTCTCTACCTTACCACACAGGGACCATCAGCAGCGTATTGGGAATATCACACAGTGAGACGGTCAATACCGCACCACACAGAGACCTTCAGCAGGGTATTGGGAATATCACACAGTGAGACTGTCTCGACCTCACCACACAGTGACCATCAGAAGGGTATTGGGAATATCACACAGTGTGACTGTATCTACCTCACCACACAGTGACCATCAGCAGGGCATTGGGGAATAGCACAGTGAGACTGTCACTACCTGACCACACAGTGACCATCAGCAGGGTATTGGGGAATAGCACAGTGAGACTGTCTCAATCTCACCACACAGTGATCATCAGCAGGGTATTGGGAATATCACGGTGAAACTGTCTCTTCCTCACCACACAGTGACCATCAGCAGGGTATTACGGAATATCACACAGTGAGACTGCCTCCGCCTCACCACACAGTGACTATCAGCAGGGTTTTGGGAATATAACACAGTGAGACTGTCTCTGCCTCACCACACAGTGACTATCAACAGGGTATTGGGAATATCACACAGTGAGACTGTCTCTACGTCACCACACAGTGACTATCAACAGGGTATTGGGAATATCACAAAGTGAGGCTGTCTCTACCTCACCACACAGTGACCAGCAGCAGTGTATTGGGAACATCACACAATGAGAGTGTCTGCCTCACCACACAGAGAGTATTAGCAGGGCATTGGGAATATTACACAGTGAGACTGTCTACCTCACCACACAGTGACTATCAACAGGGTATTGGGGAATATCACACAGTGAGAGTGTCTCAATCTCACCACACAGTGACCATCAGCAGGGTATTGGGAATATCACACAGTGAGACTGTCTCCGCCTCACCACACAGTGACCATCAGCAGGGTATTGGGGAATATCACACGTTGAGACTGTCTCTACCTCAGCACACAGTGACTACCAGCAGGGTATTGGGGAATATCACAAAGTGAGAGTGTCTCTATCTCACCACACAGTGACCATCAGCAGGGTATTGGGAATATCACACAGTGAGACTGTTTCTACCTCCCCTCACAGTGATTATCAGCAGGGTATTTGGGAATATCACAAAGCGAGACTGTCTCTACCTCACCACACAGGGACCATCAGCAGGGTATTGGGAATATCACACAGTGAGACTGTCAATACCGCACAACACAGGGACCATCAGCAGGGTATTGCGAATATCACACAGTGAGACTGTCTCTACCTCACCACACAGTGACCATCAGAACGGTATTGGGAATATCACACAGTGAGACTGTATCTACCTCACCACACAGTGACCATCAGCAGGGTATTGGGAAATATCACACAGTGAGACTGTCTCTACCTCACCACAGAGTGACTATGAGCAAGGTATTGGGAATATCACACAGTGAGACTGTCTCTCCCTCACCACTCAGTGAACATCAGCAGGGTGTTGGGAATATCAAACAGTGAGACTGTCCCTGCCTCACCACACAGTCACCATCAGCAGGGTATTGGGGAATAGCACACAGTGAGACTGTCTCTACCTCACCACACTGTGACCATCAGCAGGGTATTGAGGAATATCGCACAGTGAGACTGCCTCTACCTCACCACACAGTGACCATCAGAAGGGTATTGGGTATATCACACAGTGAGACTGTATCTACATCACCACACAGTGACTATCAGCAGGGTATTGGGGAAAATCACACACTGAGAGTGTCTCTATCTCACCACACAGTGACCATCAGCAGGGTATTGGGAAATATCACACAGTGAGACTGTCTCTCCCTCACCACTCAGTGACTATCAGCAGGGTATTGGGAACATCACACAGTGAGACTGTCTCTACCTAACCACACAGTGACCATCAGCAGGGTATTGGGGAATATCACACAGTGAGACTGTCTCGACCTCACCACACTGTGACCATCAGCAGGGTATTGGGGAATATCACACAGTGAGACTGCCTCTACCTCACCACACAGTGACCATCAGAAGGGTATTGGGAATATCACACAGTGAGACTGTATCTACCTCACCACACAGTGACCATCAGCAGGATATTGGGAATATCACACAGTGAGACTGTCACTCCCTCACCACACAGTGACTTTCAGCAGGGTATTGGGAATATCACAGAGTGAGACTGTATCTGCCTCACCACACAGTGACCATCAGCAGGGTATTGGGGAATAGAACAGTGAGACTGTCACGACCTCACCACACAGTGACCATCAGCAGGGTATTGGGAATATCACACAGTGAGACTGTCTCTATATCATCACACAGTGTCATCAGCAGGGTATTGGGAATATCACAGTGAAACTGTCTGTTCCTCACCACACAGTGACCATCAGCAGCGTATTGGGGAATATCACACAGTGAGACTGTCTCCGCCTCACCACACAGTGTCCATCAGCAGGCTATTGGGAATATCACACAGTGAGACTGTCTCTACCTTCCCTCACAGTGACCATCAGCAGGGTATTAGGAATATCACACAGTGAGAGTGTCTGCCTCACCACACAGTGACTATCAGCAGGGTATTGGGGAATAGCACAGTAAGACTGTCTCTACCTCACCACACAGTGACCAGCAGCAGTGTATTGGGAACATCACACAGTGAGACTGTCACTATCTCACCACACAGTGACCATCTGCAGGGTATTGGGGAATATCACACAGTGAGACTGTTTCTGCCTCACCACACAGTGACCATCAGCAGGGTATTGGGGACTACCACAGTGAGACTGTCTCGACCTCACCACACAGTGACTGTCAGCAGGGTATTGGGGTATAGCACAGTAAGACTGTCTCTACCTCACCACACAGTGACCATCAGCAGGGTATTGGGAATATCACACAGTGAGACTGTCTCTAACTCACCACACAGCGACCATCAGCAGGGTATTGGGAATATCACACAGTGAGACTGTCTCTACCTCACCACAAAGTGACCATCAGCAGGGGATTGGGAATATCACACAGTGAGACTGTCTCCGCCTCACCACACAGTGACCATCAGCAGGGTATTGGGGAATATCACACAGTGAGACTGTCTCCGTCTCACCACACAGTGACCATCAGCAGGGTATTGGGGAATATCAAACAGTGAGACTGTCTCTACCTCAGCACACTGTGACTATCAGCAGGGTATTGGGGAATATCACACACTGAGAGTGTCTCTATCTCACCACACAGTGACCATCAGCAGGGTATTGGGAATATCACACAGTGAGACTGTCAATACCGCACCACACAGGGACCACCAGCAGGGTATAGGGAATATCACACAGTGAGACTGTCTCTACCTCACCACACAGTGACCATCAGAAGGGTATTCGGAATATCACACAGTGAGACTGTATCTACCTCACCACACAGTGACCATCACCAGGGTATTGGGAATATCACACAGTGAGACTGTCTCTCCATCACCACTCAGTGACTATCAGCAGGGTATTGGGAATATCACACAGTGAGACTGTCTCTGCCTCACCACACGATGACCATCAGCAGGGTATTGGGGAATAGCACAGTGAGACTGTCACTACCTGACCACACAGTGACCATCAGCAGGGTATTGGGGAATAGCACAGTGAGACTGTCTCTATCTCACCACACAGTGACCATCAGCAGGGTATTGGGAATATCACGGTGAAACTGTCTCTTCCTCACCACACAGTGACCATCAGCAGGGTATTGGGGAATATCACACAGTGAGACTGTCTCCGCCTCTCCACACAGTGACTATCAACAGGGTATTTGGAATATCACACAGTGAGAGTGTCTCTACCTCACCACACAGTGACTATCAGCAGGGTATTGGGAATATCACACGGTGAGACTGTCTCTACCTCACCACACAGTGACCAGCAGCAGTGTTTTGGGAACATCACACAGTGAGACTGTCACTATCTCACCACACAGTGACCATCAGCAGGGTATTGGGAATATCACACAGTGAGAGTGTCTGCCTCACCACACAGAGAGTATCAGCAGGGTATTGGGAATATTACACAGTGAGACTGTCTACCTCACCACACAGTGACTATCAACAGGGTGTTGGGAATATCACACGGTGAGACTGTCAATACCGCACCACACAGTGACCATCAGCAGGGTATTGGGGAATATCACACAGTGAGACTGTCTCTGCCTCACCACACAGTGACCATCAGCAGGGTATTGGGGAATAGCACAGTGAGACTGTCTCTGCCTCACCACACAGTGACCATCAGAAGGGTATTGGGGAATAGCACAGTGAGACTGTCACTACCTGACCACACAGTGACCATCAGCAGGGTATTGGGGAATAGCACAGTGAGACTGTCTCTATCTCACCACACAGTGACCATCAGCAGGGTATTGGGAATATCACGGTGAAACTGTCTCTACCTCACCACACAGTGACCATCAGCAGGGTATTGGGGAATATCACACAGTGAGACTGTCTCCGCCTCTCCACACAGTGACTATCAACAGGGTATTTGGAATATCACACAGAAAGAGTGTCTCTACCTCACCACACAGTGACTATCAGCAGGGTATTGGGAATATCACACGGTGAGACTGTCTCTACCTCACCACACAGTGACCAGCAGCAGTGTATTGGGAACATCACACAGTGAGACTGTCACTATCTCACCACACAGTGACCATCAGCAGGGTATTGGGAATATCACACAGTGAGAGTGTCTGCCTCACCACACAGAGAGTATCAGCAGGGTATTGGGAATATTACACAGTGAGACTGTCTACCTCACCACACAGTGACTATCAACAGGGTGTTGGGAATATCACACGGTGAGACTGTCTCTACCTCACCACACAGTGACCAGCAGCAGTGTATTGGGAACATCACACAGTGAGACTGTCAATACCGCACCACACAGTGACCATCAGCAGGGTATTGGGGAATATCACACAGTGAGACTGTCTCTGCCTCACCACACAGTGACCATCAGCAGGGTATTGGGGAATAGCACAGTGAGACTGTCTCTACCTCACCACACAGTGACCATCAGCAGGGTATTGGGAATATCACACAGTGAGACTGTCTCTACCTCACCACAAAGTGACCATCAGCAGGGTATTGGGAATATCACACAGTGAGACTGTCTCCGCCTCACCACACAGTGACTATCAGCAGGGTATTGGGGAATATCACACAGTGAGACTGTCTCCGCCTCACCACACAGTGACCATCAGCAGGGTATTGGGAATATCACACGTTGAGACTTTCTCTACCTCCCCTCACAGTGACTATCAGCAGGGTATTTGGGAATATCACAAAGCGAGACTGTCTCTACCTCACCACACAGGGACCATCAGCAGGGTATGGGGAATATCACGCAGTGAGACTGTCAATACCGCACCACACAGGGACCATCAGCAGGGTATTGGGAATATCACACAGTGAGACTGTCTCTGCCTCACCACACAGTGACCATCCGCAGGGTATTGGGGAATATCACACTGTCAGACTGTCTCTACCTCACCACACAGTGACCGTCAGCAGGGTATTGGGAATATCACACAATGAGACTGTCACTGCCTCACCACACAGTGACTATCAGCAGGGTATTGGGAATAACACACAGTGAGACTGTATCTACTTCACCACACATTGACTATCAGCAGTGTACTGGGAATGTCACACAGTGAGACTGTCTCTACCTTACCACACAGGGACAATCAGCAGCGTATTGGGAATATCACACAGTGAGACTGTCAATACCGCACCACACAGAGACCATCAGCAGGGTATTGGGAATATCACACAGTGAGACTGTCTCTCCCTCACCACACAGTGACCATCAGCAGGGCATTGGGGAATAGCACAGTGAGACTGTCACTACCTGACCACACAGTGACCATCAGCAGGGTATTGGGGAATAGCACAGTGAGACTGTCTCAATCTCACCACACAGTGACCATCAGCAGGGTATTGGGAATATCACGGTGAAACTGTCTCTTCCTCACCACACAGTGACCATAAGCAGGGTATTGCGGAATATCACACAGTGAGACTGTCTCCGCCTCACCACACAGTGACTAACAGCAGGGTTTTGGGAATATCACACAGTGAGACTGTCTCTGCCTCACCACACAGTGACTATCAACAGGGCATTGGGAATATCACAAAGTGAGGCTGTCTCTGCCACACCACACAGTGACCAGCAGCAGGGTATTGGGGAATAGCACAGTGAGACTGTCTCCACCTCACCACACAGTGACCATCAGCAGGGTATTGGGGAATATCACACAGTGAGACTGTCTCCGCCTCACCACACAGTGACCATCAGCAGGGTATTGGGGAATATCACACGTTGAGACTGTCTCTACCTCAGCACACAGTGACTACCAGCAGGGTATTGGGGAATATCACACAGTGAGAGTGTCTCTATCTCACCACACAGTGACCATCAGCAGGGTATTGGGAATATCACACAGTGAGACTGTCTCCGCCTCACCACACAGTGACCATCAGCAGGGTATTGGGGAATATCACACGTTGAGACTGTCTCTACCTCAGCACACAGTGACTACCAGCAGGGTATTGGGGAATATCACAAAGTGAGAGTGTCTCTATCTCAGCACACAGTTACCATCAGCAGGGTATTGGGAATATCACACAGTGAGACTGTTTCTACCTCCCCTCACAGTGACTATCAGCAGGGTATTTGGGAATATCACAAAGCGAGACTGTCTCTACCTCACCACACAGGGACCATCAGCAGGGTATTGGGAATATCACACAGTGAGACTGTCAATACCGCACAACACAGGGACCATCAGCAGGGTATTGGGAATATCACACAGTGAGACTGTCTCTACCTCACCACACAGTGACCATCAGAACGGTATTGGGAATATCACACAGTGAGACTGTATCTACCTCACCACACAGTGACCATCAGCAGGGTATTGGGAAATATCACACAGTGAGACTGTCTCTACCTCACCACACAGTGACTATCAGCAGGGTATTGGGAATATCACACAGTGAGACTGTCTCTCCCTCACCACTCAGTGGCTATCAGCAGGGTATTGGGAATATCACACAGTGAGACTGTCTCTGCCTCACCACACAGTGACCATCAGCAGCGTATTGGGGAATATCACACTGTGAGACTGTCTCTACCTCACCACACAGTGACCATCAGCAGGGTATTGGGAATATCACACAATGAGACTGTCACTGCCTAACCACACAGTGACTATCAGCAGGGTATTGGGAATATCACACAGTGAGACTGTATCTACTTCACCACACAGTGACTATCAGCAGTGTATTGGGAATGTCACACAGTGAGACTGTCTCTACCTTACCACACAGGGACCATCAGCAGCGTATTGGGAATATCACACAGTGAGACTGTATCCACCTCACCACACAGTGAACATCAGCAGGGTATTGGGGAATATCACACACTGAGACTGTCCCTACCTCACCACACAGTAACCATCAGCAGGGTATTGGGGAATATCACGCAGTGAGACTGTCTCCACCTCACCACACAGTGACCATCAGCAGGGTATTGGGGAATATCACACACTGAGACTGTCCCTACCTCACCACACAGTAACCATCAGCAGGGTATTGGGGAATATCCCGCAGTGAGACTGTCACTACCTCACCAAACAGTGACCATCAGCAGGGTATTGGGGAATATCACACAGTGAGACTGCCTCTACCTCACCACACAGTGACCATCAGAAGGGTATTGGGAATATCACACAGTGAGACTGTATCTACCTCACCACACAGTGACTATCAGCAGGGTATTGGGAATATCACAGAGTGAGACTCTCTCTGCCTCACCACACAGTGACCATCAGCAGGGTATTGGGGAATAGAACAGTGAGACTGTCACTACCTCACCACACAGTGATCATCAGCAGCGTATTGGGGAATATCACACAGTGAGACTGTCTCCGCCTCACCACACAGTGTCCATCAGCAGGGTATTGCGAATATCACACAGTGAGACTGTCTCTACCTTACCTCACAGTGACCATCAGCAGGGTATTCGGAATATCACACAGTGAGACTGTCTCTACCTCACCACACAGTGACTATCAGCAGGGTATTGGGGAATAGCACAGTAATACTGTCTCTACCTCACCACACAGTGACCAGCAGCAGTGTATTGGGAACATCACACAGTGAGACTGTCACTATCTCACCACACAGTGACCATCAGCAGGGTATTGGGGAATATCAAACAGTGAGACTGTCTCTGCCTCACCACACAGTGACCATCAGCAGGGTATTGGGGAATAGCAAAGTGAGACTGTCTCTACCTCACCACACAGTGACTATCAGCAGGGTATTGGGGAATAGCACAGTAAGACTGTCTCTACCTCACCACACAGTGACCATCCGCAGGGTATTGGGAATATCACACAGTGAGACTGTCTCTAACTCACCACACAGTGACCATCAGCAGGGTATTGGGAATATTACACAGTGAGACTGTCTCTACCTCACCACAAAGTGACCATCAGCAGGGTATTGGGAATATCACACAGTGAGACTGTCTCCGCATCACCACACAGTGACCATCAGCAGGGTATTGGGGAATATCACACAGTGAGACTTTCTCCGTCTCACCACACAGTGACCATCAGAAGGGTATTGGGGAATATCAAACAGTGAGACTATCTCTACCTCATCACACAGTGACTATCAGCAGGGTATTGGGGAATATCACACACTGAGAGTGACACTATCTCACCACACAGTGACCATCAGCAGGGTATTGGGAATATCTCACAGTGAGACTGTCTCTACCTCCCCACACAGTGACTATCAGCAGGGTATTTGGGAATATCACAAAGCGAGACTGTCTCTACCTCACCACACAAGGACCATCACCAGGGTATTGGGAATATCACACAGTGAGACTGTCTCTCCCTCACCACTCAGTGACCATCAGCAGGGTATTGGGAATATCACACAGTGAGACTGTCAATACCGCACCACACAGGGACCATCAGTAGGGTATTGGGAATATCACACGGTGAGACTGTCTCTACCTCGCCACACAGTCACCAGCAGCAGTGTATTGGGAATATCACACAGTGAGACTCTCTCTGCCTCACCACACAGTGACCATCAGCAGGGTATTGGGGAATAGCACAGTGAGACTGTCTCTACCTCACCACACAGTGACCATCAGCAGGGTATTGGGGAATATCACACAGTGAGACTGTCTCCGCCTCACCACACAGTGACCATCAGCAGGGTATTGGGGAATATCACACGTTGAGATTGTCTCTACCTCAGCACACAGTGACTACCAGCAGGGTATTGGGGAATATCACACAGTGAGAGTGTCTCTATCTCACCACACAGTGACCATCAGCAGGGTATTGGGAATATCACACAGTGAGACTGTCTCCGCCTCACCACACAGTGTCCATCAGCAGGGTATTGGGGAATATCACACGTTGAGACTGTCTCTACCTCAGCACACAGTGACTACCAGCAGGGTATTGGGGAATATCACAAAGTGAGAGTGTCTCTATCTCACCACACAGTAACCATCAGCAGGGTATTGGGAATATCACACAGTGAGACTGTTTCTACCTCCCCTCACAGTGACTATCAGCAGGGTATTTGGGAATATCACAAAACGAGACTGTCTCTACCTCACCACACAGGGACCATCAGCAGGGTATTGGGAATATCACACAGTGAGACTGTCAATACCGCACAACACAGGGACCATCAGCAGGGTATTGGGAATATCACACAGTGAGACTGTCTCTACCTCACCACACAGTGACCATCAGAACGGTAATGGGAATATCACACAGTGAGACTGTATCTACCTCACCACACAGTGTCCATCAGCAGGGTATTGGGAAATATCACACAGTGAGACTGTCTCTACCTCACCACACAGTGACTATCAGCAGGGTATTGGGAATATCACACAGTGAGACTGTCTCTCCCTCACCACTCAGTGGCTATCAGCAGGGTATTGGGAATATCACACAGTGAGACTGTCTCTGCCTCACCACACAGTGACCATCAGCAGCGTATTGGGGAATATCACACTGTGAGACTGTCTCTACCTCACGACACAGTGACCATCAGCAGGGTATTGGGAATATCACACAATGAGACTGTCACTGCCTAACCACACAGTGACTATCAGCAGGGTATTGGGAATATCACACAGTGAGACTGTATCTACTTCACCACACAGTGACTATCAGCAGTTTATTGGGAATGTCACACAGTGAGACTGTCTCTACCTTACCACACAGGGACCATCAGCAGCGTATTGGGAATATCACACCGTGAGACTGTATCCACCTCACCACACAGTGACCATCAGCAGGGTATTGGGGAATATCACACACTGAGACTGTCCCTACCTAACCACACAGTAACCATCAGCAGGGTATTGGGGAATATCACGCAGTGAGACTGTCTCCACCTCACCACACAGTGACCATCAGCAGGGTATTGGGGAATATCACACACTGAGACTGTCCCTACCTCACCACACAGTAACCATCAGCAGGGTATTGGGGAATGTCACGCAGTGAGACTGTCACTACCTCACCACACAGTGACCATCAGCAGGGTATTGGGGAATATCACACAGTGAGACTGCCTCTACCTCACCACACAGTGACCATCAGAAGGGTATTGGGAATATCACACAGTGAGACTGTATCTACCTCACCACACAGTGACTGTCAGCAGGGTATTGGGAATATCACAGAGTGAGACTCTCTCTGCCTCACCACACAGTGACCATCAGCAGGGTATTGGGGAATAGAACAGTGAGACTGTCACTACCTCACCACACAGTGATCATCAGCAGCGTATTGGGGAATATCACACAGTGAGACTGTCACTACCTCACCACACAGTGTCCATCAGCAGGGTATTGCGAATATCACACAGTGAGACTGTCTCTACCTTACCTCACAGTGACCATCAGCAGGGTATTGGGGAATATCACGCAGTGAGACTGTCACTACCTCACCACACAGTGTCCATCAGCAGGGTATTGCGAATATCACACAGTGAGACTGTCTCTACCTTACCTCACAGTGACCATCAGCAGGGTATTCGGAATATCACACAGTGAGACTGTCTCTACCTCACCACACAGTGACTATCAGCAGGGTATTGGGGAATAGCACAGTAATACTGTCTCTACCTCACCACACAGTGACCAGCAGCAGTGTATTGGGAACATCACACAGTGAGACTGTCACTATCTCACCACACAGTGACCATCAGCAGGGTATTGGGGAATATCAAACAGTGAGACTGTCTCTGCCTCACCACACAGTGACCATCAGCAGGGTATTGGGGAATAGCACAGTGAGACTGTCTCTACCTCACCACACAATGACTATCAGCAGGGTATTGGGGAATAGCACAGTAAGACTGTCTCTACCTCACCACACAGTGACCATCAGCAGGGTATTGGGAACATCACACAGTGAGACTGTCTCTAACTCACCACACAGTGACCATCAGCAGGGTATTGGGAATATTACACAGTGAGACTGTCTCTACCTCACCACAAAGTGACCATCAGCAGGGTATTGGGAATATCACACAGTGAGACTGTCTCCGCATCACCACACAGTGACCATCAGCAGGGTATTGGGGAATATCAAACAGTGAGACTGTCTCTACCTCATCACACAGTGACTATCAGCAGGGTATTGGGGAATATCACACACTGAGAGTGACACTATCTCACCACACAGTGACCATCAGCAGGGTATTGGGAATATCTCACAGTGAGACTGTCTCTACCTCCCCACACAGTGACTATCAGCAGGGTATTTGGGAATATCACAAAGCGAGACTGTCTCTACCTCACCACACAAGGACCATCACCAGGGTATTGGGAATATCACACAGTTAGACTGTCTCTCCCTCACCACTCAGTGACCATCAGCAGGGTATTGGGAATATCACACAGTGAGACTGTCAATACCGCACCACACAGGGACCATCAGTAGGGTATTGGGAATATCACACAGTGAGACTGTCTCTACCTCACCACACAGTGACCATCAGAAGGGTATTGGGAATATCACACAGTGAGACTGTATCTACCTCACCACACAGTTACCATCACCAGGGTATTGGGAATATCACACAGTGAGACTGTCTCTCCCTCACCACTCAGTGACTATCAGCAGGGTATTGGGAATATCACACAGTGAGACTGTCACAGCCTCACCACACAGTGACCATCAGCAGGGTATTGGGGAATAGCACAGTGAGACTGTCACTACCTGACCACACAGTGACCATCAGCAGGGTATTGGGGAATAGCACAGTGAGACTGTCTCAATCTCACCACACAGTGAACATCAGCAGGGTATTGGGAATATCACGGTGAAACTGTCTCTTCCTCACCACACAGTGACCATCAGCAGGGTATTGGGGAATACCACACAGTGAGACTGTCTCCGCCTCACCACACAGTGACTATCAGCAGGGTATTGGGAATATCACACAGTGAGACTGTCTCTGCCTCACCACACAGTGACTATCAACAGGGTATTGGGAATATCACACGGTGAGACTGTCTCTACCTCACCACACAGTGACCAGCAGCAGTGTATTGGGAACATCACACAGTGAGACTGTCACTATCTCACCACACAGTGACCATCAGCAGGGTATTGGGAATATCACACAGTGAGAGTGTCTGCCTCACCACACAGAGAGTATCAGCAGGGTATTGGGAATATTACACAGTGAGACTGTCTACCTCACCACACAGTGACTATCAACAGGGTATTGGGAATATCACACGGTGAGACTGTCTTTACCTCACCACACAGTGACCAGCAGCAGTGTATTGGGAACATCACACAGTGAGACTGTCACTATCTCACCACACAGTGACCATCAGCAGGGTATTGGGGAATATCACACAGTGAGACTGTCTCTGCCTCACCACACAGTGACCAGCAGCAGTGTATTGGGAACATCACACAGTGAGACTGTCTCTACCTAACCACACAGTGACC
Organism: Cetorhinus maximus; assembly: GCF_964194155.1. Classification (NCBI taxonomy): domain Eukaryota; kingdom Metazoa; phylum Chordata; class Chondrichthyes; order Lamniformes; family Cetorhinidae; genus Cetorhinus; species Cetorhinus maximus. The sequence goes on from NW_027596524.1 coordinate 223,969, forward strand.
ATCAGCAGGGTATTGGGAATATCACACAGTGAGACTGTCTCAACCTCACCACAAAGTGACCATCAGCAGGGTATTGGGAATATCACACAGTGAGACTGTCTCCGCCTCACCACACAGTGACCATCAGCAGGGTATTGGGGAATATCACACAGTGAGATGTCTCCGCCTCACCACACAGTGACCATCAGCAGGTTATTGGGGAATATCACACGTTGAGACTGTCTCTACCTCAGCACACAGTGACTACCAGCAGGGTATTGGGGAATATCACACAGTGAGAGTGTCTCTATCTCACCACACAGTGACCATCAGTAGGGTATTGGGAATATCACACAGTGAGACTGTTCCTACCTCCCCTCACAGTGACTATCAGCAGGGTATTTGGGAGTATAACCAAGCGAGACTGTCTCTACCTCACCACACAGGGACCATCAGCAGGGTATTGGGAATATCACACAGTGAGACTGTCAATACCGCACCACACAGGGACCATCAGCAGGGTATTGGGAATATCACACAGTGAGACTGTCTCTAACTCACCACACAGTGACCATCAGAACGGTATTGGGAATATCACACAGTGAGACTGTCTCCGTCTCACCACACAGTGACCATCAGCAGGGTATTGGGGAATATCAAACAGTGAGACTGTCTCTACCTCATCACACAGTGACTATCAGCAGGGTATTGGGGAATATCACACACTGAGAGTGACACTATCTCACCACACAGTGACCATCAGCAGGGTATTGGGAATATCTCACAGTGAGACTGTCTCTACCTCCCCACACAGTGACTATCAGCAGGGTATTTGGGAATATCACAAAGCGAGACTGTCTCTACCTCACCACACAAGGACCATCACCAGGGTATTGGGAATATCACACAGTGAGACTGTCTCTCCCTCACCACTCAGTGACCATCAGCAGGGTATTGGGAATATCACACAGTGAGACTGTCAATACCGCACCACACAGGGACCATCAGTAGGGTATTGGGAATATCACACAGTGAGACTGTCTCTACCTCACCACACAGTGACCATCAGAAGGGTATTGGGAATATCACACAGTGAGACTGTATCTACCTCACCACACAGTTACCATCACCAGGGTATTGGGAATATCACACAGTGAGACTGTCTCTCCCTCACCACTCAGTGACTATCAGCAGGGTATTGGGAATATCACACAGTGAGACTGTCTCAGCCTCACCACACAGTGACCATCAGCAGGGTATTGGGGAATAGCACAGTGAGACTGTCACTACCTGACCACACAGTGACCATCAGCAGGGTATTGGGGAATAGCACAGTGAGACTGTCTCAATCTCACCACACAGTGAACATCAGCAGGGTATTGGGAATATCACGGTGAAACTGTCTCTTCCTCACCACACAGTGACCATCAGCAGGGTATTGGGGAATACCACACAGTGAGACTGTCTCCGCCTCACCACACAGTGACTATCAGCAGGGTATTGGGAATATCACACAGTGAGACTGTCTCTGCCTCACCACACAGTGACTATCAACAGGGTATTGGGAATATCACACGGTGAGACTGTCTCTACCTCACCACACAGTGACCAGCAGCAGTGTATTGGGAACATCACACAGTGAGACTGTCACTATCTCACCACACAGTGACCATCAGCAGGGTATTGGGAATATCACACAGTGAGAGTGTCTGCCTCACCACACAGAGAGTATCAGCAGGGTATTGGGAATATTACACAGTGAGACTGTCTACCTCACCACACAGTGACTATCAACAGGGTATTGGGAATATCACACGGTGAGACTGTCTTTACCTCACCACACAGTGACCAGCAGCAGTGTATTGGGAACATCACACAGTGAGACTGTCACTATCTCACCACACAGTGACCATCAGCAGGGTATTGGGGAATATCACACAGTGAGACTGTCTCTGCCTCACCACACAGTGACCAGCAGCAGTGTATTGGGAACATCACACAGTGAGACTGTCTCTACCTCACCACACAGTGACCATCAGCAGGGTATTGGGAATATCACACAGTGAGACTGTCTCCGCCTCACCACACAGTGACCATCAGCAGGGTATTGGGGAATATCACACAGTGAGACTGTCTCCGCCTCACCACACAGTGACCATCAGCAGGTTATTGGGGAATATCACACGTTGAGACTGTCTCTACCTCAGCACACAGTGACTACCAGCAGGGTATTGGGGAATATCACACAGTGAGAGTGTCTCTATCTCACCACACAGTGACCATCAGTAGGGTATTGGGAATATCACACAGTGAGACTGTTCCTACCTCCCCTCACAGTGACTATCAGCAGGGTATTTGGGAGTATAACCAAGCGAGACTGTCTCTACCTCACCACACAGGGACCATCAGCAGGGTATTGGGAATATCACACAGTGAGACTGTCAATACCGCACCACACAGGGACCATCAGCAGGGTATTGGGAATATCACACAGTGAGACTGTCTCTAACTCACCACACAGTGACCATCAGAACGGTATTGGGAATATCACACAGTGAGACTGTATCTACCTCACCACACAGTGACCATCAGCAGGGTATTGGGAAATATCACACAGTGAGACTGTCTCTACCTCACCACACAGTGACTATCACCAGGGTATTGGGAATATCACACAGTGAGACTGTCTCTCCCTCATCACTCAGTGACTATCAGCAGGGTATTGGGAATATCACACAGTGAGACTGTCTCTGCCTCACCACACAGTGACCATCAGCAGGGTATTGGGGAATATCACACTGTGAGACTGTATCTACTTCACCACACAGTGACTATCAGCAGTGTATTGGGAATGTCACAAAGAGAGACTGTCTCTACCTTGCCACACAGGGACCATCAGCAGGGTATTGGGGAATATCACACACTGAGACTGTCCCTACCTCACCACACAGTAACCATCAGCAGGGTATTGGGGAATTTCACGCAGTGAGACTGTCTCCACCTCACCACACAGTGACCATCAGCAGGGTATTGGGGAATATCAAACACTGAGACTGTCCCTACCTCACCACACAGTAACCATCAGCAGGGTATTGGGGAATATCACGCAGTGAGACTGTCACTACCTCACCACACAGTGACCATCAGCAGGGTATTGGGGAATATCACACAGTGAGACTGTCTCTGTCTCACCACACAGTGACCTTTAGCAAGGTATTGGGGATTATCTCACAGTGAGACTGTCACTACCTCACCACACAGTACCATCAGCAGGGTATTGGGAATATCACATAGTGAGACTGTCTCTACCTCACCACACAGTGACTATCAGCAGGGTATTGGGAATTTCACACAGTGAGACTGTCTCTACCTAACCACACAGTGACCATCAGCAGGGTATTGGGAATATCAAACAGTGAGACTGTCTCTACCTCACCACGCTGTGAACATCAGCAGAGTATTGGGGAATATCACACAGTGAGACTGCCTCTACCTCACCACACAGTGACCATCAGAAGGGTATTGGGAATATCACACAGTGAGACTGTCTCTGCCTCACCACACAGTGACCATCAGCAGGGTATTGGGGAATAGAACAGTGAGACTGTCACTACCTCACCACACAGTGACCATCAGCAGGGTATTGGGAATATCACACAGTGAGACTGTCTCTATCTCACCACACAGTGTCCATCAGCAGGGTATTGGGAATATCACAGTGAAACTGTCTGTTCCTCACCACACAGTGACCATCAGCAGCGTATTGGGGAATATCACACAGTAGGACTGTCTCCGCCTCACCACACAGTGTCCATCAGCAGGGTATTAGGAATATCACACAGTGAGAGTGTCTGCCTCACCACACAGTGACTATCAGCAGGGTATTGGGAATATCAAACAGTAAGACTGTCTCTACCTCACCACACAGTGACCAGCAGCAGTGTATTGGGAACATCACACAGTGAGACTGTCACTATCTCACCACACAGTGACCATCAGCAGGGTAGTGGGGAATATCACACAGTGAGACTATCTCTGCCTCACCACACAGTGACCATCAGCAGGGTATTGGGGAATACCACAGTGAGACTGTCTCTACCTCACCACACACTGACTATCAGCAGGGTATTGGGGAATAGCACAGTAAGACTGTCTCTACCTCACCACACAGTGACCATCAGCAGGGTATTGGGAATATCACATAGTGAGACTGTCTCTAACTCACCACACAGTGACCATCAGCAGGGTATTGGGAATATCACACAGTGAGACTGTCTCTACCTCACCACACAGTGACCATCAGCAGGGTATTGGGAATATCACACAGTGAGACTGTCTCTACCTCTCCACACAGTGACTATCAGCAGGGTATTTGGGAATATCACAAAGTGAGACTGTCTCTACCTCACCACACAGGGACCATCAGCAGGGTATTGGGAATGTCACACAGTGAGACTGTCAATACCGCACCACACAGGGACCATCAGCAGGGTATTGGGAATATCACACAGTGAGACTGTCTCTACCTCACCACACAGTGACCATCAGAAGGGTATTGGGAATATCACACAGTGAGACTGTATCTACCTCACCACACAGAGACCATCACCAGGGTATTGGGAATATCACACAGTGAGACTGTCTCTCCCTCACCACTCAGTGACTATCAGCAGGGTATTGGGAATATCACACAGTGAGACTGTCTCTGCCTCACCACACAGTGACCATCAGCAGGGTATTGGGGAATAGCACAGTGAGACTGTCACTACCTGACCACACAGTGACCATCAGCAGGGTATTGGGGAATAGGACAGTGAGACTGTCTCTATCTCACCACACAGTGTCCATCAGCAGGGTATTGAGAATATCACAGTGAAATTTTCTCTTCCTCACCACACAGTGACCATCAGCAGGGTATTGGGGAATATCACACACTGAGACTGTCCCTACCTCACCACACAGTAACCATCAGCAGGGTATTGGGGAATATCACACACTGAGACTGTCACTACCTCACCACACAGTGACCATCAGCAGGGTATTGGGAATATCACACAGTGAGACTGTCTCTGTCTCACCACACAGTGACCATTAGCAAGGTATTGGGGATTATCTCACAGTGAGACTGTCACTACCTCACCACACAGTACCATCAGCAGGGTATTGGGAATATCACACAGTGAGACTGTCTCTACCTCACCACACAGTGACTATCAGCAGGGTATTGGGAACATCACACAGTGAGACTGTCTCTACCTAACCACACAGTGACCATCAGCAGGGTATTGGGAATATCAAACAGTGAGACTGTCCCTGCCTCACCACACAGTGACCATCAGCAGGGTATTGGGGAATATCACACAGTGAGACTGTCTCGAACTCACCACACTGTGACCATCAGCAGGGTATTGGGGAATATCACACAGTGAGACTGCCTCTACCTCACCACACAGTGACCATCAGAAGGGTATTGGGAATATCACACAGTGAGACTGTATCTACCTCACCACACAGTGACCATCAGCAGGATATTGGGAATATCACACAGTGAGACTGTCACTCCCTCACCACACAGTGACTTTCAGCAGGGTATTGGGAAATATCACAGAGTGAGACTGTATCTGCCTCACCACACAGTGACCATCAGCAGGGTATTGGGGAATAGAACAGTGAGACTGTCACTACCTCACCACACAGTGACCATCAGCAGGGTATTGGGAATATCACACAGTGAGACTGTCTCTATCTCATCACACAGTGTCATCAGCAGGGTATTGGGAATATCACAGTGAAACTGTCTGTTCCTCACCACACAGTGACCATCAGCAGCGTATTGGGGAATATCACACAGTGAGACTGTCTCCGCCTCACCACACAGTGTCCATCAGCAGGGTATTGGGAATATCACACAGTGAGACTGTCTCTACCTTCCCTCACAGTGACCATCAGCAGGGTATTAGGAATATCACACAGTGAGAGTGTCTGCCTCACCACACAGTGACTATCAGCAGGGTATTGGGGAATAGCACAGTAAGACTGTCTCTACCTCACCACACAGTGACCAGCAGCAGTGTATTGGGAACATCACACAGTGAGACTGTCACTATCTCACCACACAGTGACCATCAGCAGGGTATTGGGGAATATCACACAGTGAGACTGTTTCTGCCTCACCACACAGTGACCATCAGCAGGGTATTGGGGAATAGCACAGTGAGACTGTCTCTACCTCACCACACAGTGACTATCAGCAGGGTATTGGGGTATAGCACAGTAAGACTGTCTCTACCTCACCACACAGTGACCATCAGCAGGGTATTGGGAATATCACACAGTGAGACTGTCTCTAACTCACCACACAGTGACCATCAGCAGGGTATTGGGAATATCACACAGTGAGACTGTCTCTACCTCACCACAAAGTGACCATCAGCAGGGGATTGGGAATATCACACAGTGAGACTGTCTCCGCCTCACCACACAGTGACCATCAGCAGGGTATTGGGGAATATCACACAGTGAGACTGTCTCCGTCTCACCACACAGTGACCATCAGCAGGGTATTGGGGAATATCAAACAGTGAGACTGTCTCTACCTCAGCACACTGTGACTATCAGCAGGGTATTGGGGAATATCACACACTGAGAGTGTCTCTATCTCACCACACAGTGACCATCAGCAGGGTATTGGGAATATCACACAGTGAGACTGTCTCTACCTCCCCACACAGTGACTATCAGCAGGGTATTTGGGAATATCACAAAGTGAGACTGTCTCTACCTCACCACACAGGGACCATCAGCAGGGTATTGGGAATATCACACAGTGAGACTGTCAATGCCGCACCACACAGGGACCACCAGCAGGGTATTGGGAATATCACACAGTGAGACTGTCTCTACCTCACCACACAGTGACCATCAGAAGGGTATTGGGAATATCACACAGTGAGACTGTATCTACCTCACCACACAGTGACCATCACCAGGGTATTGGGAATATCACACAGTGAGACTGTCTCTCCCTCACCACTCAGTGACTATCAGCAGGGTATTGGGAATATCACACAGTGAGACTGTCTCTGCCTCACCACACGATGACCATCAGAAGGGTATTGGGGAATAGCACAGTGAGACTGTCACTACCTGACCACACAGTGACCATCAGCAGGGTATTGGGGAATAGCACAGTGAGACTGTCTCTATCTCACCACACAGTGACCATCAGCAGGGTATTGGGAATATCACGGTGAAACTGTCTCTTCCTCACCACACAGTGACCATCAGCAGGGTATTGGGGAATATCACACAGTGAGACTGTCTCCGCCTCTCCACACAGTGACTATCAACAGGGTATTTGGAATATCACACAGTGAGAGTGTCTCTACCTCACCACACAGTGACTATCAGCAGGGTATTGGGAATATCACACGGTGAGACTGTCTCTACCTCACCACACAGTGACCAGCAGCAGTGTATTGGGAACATCACACAGTGAGACTGTCACTATCTCACCACACAGTGACCATCAGCAGGGTATTGGGAATATCACACAGTGAGAGTGTCTGCCTCACCACACAGAGAGTATCAGCAGGGTATTGGGAATATTACACAGTGAGACTGTCTACCTCACCACACAGTGACTATCAACAGGGTGTTGGGAATATCACACGGTGAGACTGTCTCTACCTCACCACACAGTGACCAGCAGCAGTGTATTGGGGAATATCACACAGTGAGACTGTCTCTGCCTCACCACACAGTGACCATCAGCAGGGTATTGGGGAATAGCACAGTGAGACTGTCTCTGCCTCACCACACAGTGACCATCAGCAGGGTATTGGGGAATAGCACAGTGAGACTGTCACTACCTGACCACACAGTGACCATCAGCAGGGTATTGGGGAATAGCACAGTGAGACTGTCTCTATCTCACCACACAGTGACCATCAGCAGGGTATTGGGAATATCACGGTGAAACTGTCTCTTCCTCACCACACAGTGACCATCATCAGGGTATTGGGGAATATCACACAGTGAGACTGTCTCCGCCTCTCCACACAGTGACTATCAACAGGGTATTTGGAATATCACACAGTGAGAGTGTCTCTACCTCACCACACAGTGACTATCAGCAGGGTATTGGGAATATCACACGGTGAGACTGTCTCTACCTCACCACACAGTGACCAGCAGCAGTGTATTGGGAACATCACACAATGAGACTGTCACTATCTCACCACACAGTGACCATCAGCAGGGTATTGGGAATATCACACAGTGAGAGTGTATGCCTCACCACACAGAGAGTATCAGCAGGGTATTGGGAATATTACACAGTGAGACTGTCTACCTCACCACACAGTGACTATCAACAGGGTGTTGGGAATATCACACGGTGAGACTGTCTCTACCTCACCACACAGTGACCAGCAGCAGTGTATTGGGAACATCACACAGTGAGACTGTCAATACCGCACCACACAGTGACCATCAGCAGGGTATTGGGGAATATCACACAGTGAGACTGTCTCTGCCTCACCACACAGTGACCATCAGCAGGGTATTGGGGAATAGCACAGTGAGAGTGTCTCTACCTCACCACACAGTGACCATCAGCAGGGTATTGGGAATATCACACAGTGAGACTGTCTCTACCTCACCACAAAGTGACCATCAGCAGGGTATTGGGAATATTACACAGTGAGACTGTCTCCGCCTCACCACACAGTGACCATCAGCAGGGTATTGGGGAATATCACACAGTGAGACTGTCTCCGCCTCACCACACAGTGACCATCAGCAGGGTATTGGGAATATCACACGTTGAGACTTTCTCTACCTCCCCTCACAGTGACTATCAGCAGGGTATTTGGGAATATCACAAAGCGAGACTGTCTCTACCTCACCACACAGGGACCATCAGCAGGGTATTGGGAATATCACACAGTGAGACTGTCTCCGCATCACCACACAGGGACCATCAGCAGGGTATTGGGAATATCACACAGTGAGACTGTCTCTGCCTCACCACACAGTGACCATCAGCAGGGTATTGGGGGATATCACACTGTGAGACTGTCTCTACCTCACCACACAGTGACCATCAGCAGGGTATTGGGAATATCACACAATGAGACTGTCACTGCCTCACCACACAGTGACTATCAGCAGGGTATTGGGAATAACACACAGTGAGACTGTATCTACTTCACCACACAGTGACTATCAGCAGTGTATTGGGAATGTCACACAGTGAGACTGTCTCTACCTTACCACACAGGGACCATCAGCAGCGTATTGGGAATATCACACAGTGAGACTGTCTCCACCTCACCACACAGTGACCATCAGCAGGGTATTGGGGAATATCACACACTGAGACTGTCCCTACCTCACCACACAGTAACCATCAGCAGGGTATTGGGGAATATCACGCAGTGAGACTGTCTCCACCTCACCACACAGTGACCATCAGCAGGGTATTGGGGAATATCACACACTGAGACTGTCCCTACCTCACCACACAGTAACCATCAGCAGGGTATTGGGGAATATCACGCAGTGAGACTGTCACTACCTCACCACACAGTGACCATCAGCAGGGTATTGGGGAATATCACACAGTGAGACTGTCTCTGTCTCACCACACAGTGACCATTAGCAAGGTATTGGGGATTATCTCACAGTGAGACTGTCACTACCTCACCACACAGTGACTATCAGCAGGGTATGGGGAATATCACACAGTGAGAGTGTCTCTATCTCACCACACAGTGACCATCAGCAGGGTATTGGGAATATCACACAGTGAGACTGTTTCTACCTCCCCTCACAGTGACCATCAGCAGGGTATTTGGGAATATCACAAAGCGAGACTGTCTCTACCTCACCACACAGGGACCATCAGCAGGGTATTGGGAATATCACACAGTGAGACTGTCAATACCGCACCACACAGGGACCATCAGCAGGGTATTGGGAATATCACACAGTGAGACTGTCTCTACCTCACCACACAGTGACCATCAGAACGGTATTGGGAATATCACACAGTGAGACTGTATCTACCTCACCACACAGTGACCATCAGCAGGGTATTGGGAAATATCACACAGTGAGACTGTCTCTACCTCACCACACAGTGACTATCACCAGGGTATTGGGAATATCACACAGTGAGACTGTCTCTACTTCACCACACAGTGACCATCAGCAGGGTATTGGGATTATCATACAGTGAGACTGTCTCTCCCTCACCACACAGTGACTATCAGCAGGGTATTGGGGAACATGACACAGTGAGACTGTCTCTACGTCACCACACAGTGACCATCAGCAGGGTATTGGGAATATCACACAGTGAGACTGTCTCTACCTCACCACACAGTGACCATCAGCAGGGTATGGGGAATATCACACAGTGAGACTGTCTCTACCTCAACCGACACAGTGACTATCAGCAGGGTATTGGGGAATATCACCCAGTGAGACTGTCTCTACCTCACCACACAGTGACCATCAGCAGGGTATTCGGAATATCACACAGTGAGACTGTCTCTACTTCACCACACAGTGACCATCAGCAGGGTATTGGGGAATATCACACAGTGAGACTTTCTCTACCTCACCACACAGTGACCATCAGCAGGGTATGGGGAATATCACACAGTGAGACTGTCTCTACCTCACCACACAGTGACTATCAGCAGGGTATGGGGAATATCACACAGTGAGACTGTCTCTACCTCACCACACAGTGACCATCAGCAGGGTAGTGGGGAATATCACACTCTCGTCTCACCACACTATTATCTCGCCATAAAATCAAGCTTTACTTTACCATCACTGGAGTTGAATGTACTAGAAATTCACAAGCCTCTTTGTCCTTCCTGGCCAGGAAGGTCTCTTCAATAAGTTGATCTCTCGGAGCTGAGTGTTTTCTTGCGATGGTGTTTCCATCAGGGTGATCAATACCGGTACCGTGGGACCTCCTGAGCCCTGTTGAGATTCATTTGGTCCAATCAATTATTCAGGAAGTGCAGAAAGACAATGTTCAGGAGATCATTGTATCACAATGATGGGATTTGTGCATCAGTGATAACAACTGTAATTTTAATTGGCTGACGAAACTTATATTGAACTATTTAACAAGGGCATTTTCAAGGCAAGAAAAGTCACTGAGCAAAGGTGGCTGCCACAAGTCACCTGATGTAAGGCAACCACTTTTCTGGAAAGTATCTATATGGATTGCAATGCAGACATGCCTTAACATGTTGCACATAGGATATATCCCTGGTAACACATCAGGGTGTCAAGATCCACTTCAAAAAGGCTCCATCAAAAGGAATGGTGCATAGCATTTGCATCTTTATAAGACTACCTCTCTAGCAGAGACCCAAAGTCTACTAGAACAACAGCTTCCTGGAGGGAGGTCATCAATGTGGGTAATGGCCTCTTCAGAAGCTAATGACTTTAGAAGCCATAGAACAAAAGCCAGATTCAGGCTTCAGATAAACAAACTCTTTCTGAAATCATTGTGGGGGGGGAAAGGGTCACATGACTAGTAACCATTTTTGAAATCTCTAAACACAGAAGCAAAGGGTAATCTGGAGAAACGGTCAATGGAGCAGTAAAGGAGCTCCTACTCTCTTACTCCTCAAGTTAAAGCCCTATTGTTTAAAGATTAAAAATCCAGCACAGAGATAGTGAATTTCCATTAAAAGGAACCTTAGGTGAAAAACTCATTGATTTCTGGAAAAGACAGATTAAAAAAGTTATCTCCAGCAATTGCGGTGACATGGAGTTCAACTCAACTCCTGGAAGTTAAAGGAAACTGGAAAAAATCTCTGCCACGGCAAAGAACTCAAAAGGTAAAAAGAGTTCAAGATTTAAGTATTGAACTTTTAATATCGATAAGAAACTAACTACCTCCAGTATAACTTGTAACAATTACATGTTTGTTTATGTGTGAAGCGCAGGTTAATCTTTTAAAAATATTTTGCTAACTTTACCTGGGTAGATTTTAACTCAATTAAAACTGCGCCCTCCCCACTTTTTTTTATTTCTACTCGTTTCTTTGCAATCACTACATAAATGGTTCAATACAGACATTGAGAAAGCACCCTCATCTTTCTAAATCCTTCACATAACCCTACATAACCCTGCTGCAGCCAGACCTGGGGTGGCAAATTAAGGGAGTAATTTTTACTCCTCCTCACATGGTCATAACAATCCGGAATGATTCTCTGAGCAGATCGCGAGTAACCATACATCACAGTATCCAATTATTCCCACACCCCTGCACATAGCTCTACATATTTTTTCCCTTTCAAGTATTTATCCAAATCCCTTTTATTCTCGATTCTGGCTCCAGCTGATAACAACTCAGTGTGTGTAAAAAAAATGTTCCCTCACATCGCCTCTGGTTCTTCTGCCAGTCCCCTTAAACCTGTCTCTGGTTACTGACCCTTTAGCCAAGGAAACAGCTTCTCTTTATTTACCTTCAGGGCTTTGAACGTCTCTATTCAACCATCTCTGTTCCAAGGAAAAACAATCCCAGGCACAAAAGTAATTGGCATTTGTAAAATGAAGGGCTAAGAAATGAATGTCAGTACAGATTTATTAACGGCAATGAAAACAAGAACTGCTGCAAACACTCAGCAGGCCAGGTAGCATCTGTGGAGAGAGGAAGAGAACGGACAGACGATTAGCAGAGAGACAGATTTTTGGTCTCTCGGGAAATCATGGGATTTGGGAAGGGGGCGGGAAAGTCGAGTTTAAGCCCAAGATCGGCATTGATCACGTTGAATGGCGGAGCAGGCTTTACAGGCTGAATGGTCAATTCCTGCTCCTATTTCCTATGTTCTTACATGATGTAATTTAGCACAGAGAAGTGTGAAATTATGCATTTTGGCAGAAGGGATAGGGAGAGGCAACATAGGCTTAATGGCACGATTCCAAACAGTGCTTAAGGGCAGAGATACCTGGAGGTGCATGTACATAAATCTTTGAGGATAGTAGTACATATTGAGAGAGTAGTTAGCAAAGCATGTGGGATCTTGGGCTTCACAGATATAGGTACTGAGTACAAAAGCAGGAAGTGATGCTGAACCTTTATAACGCTCTGGTTTGGCCACAACTGGAGTATTGCACCCAGCTCTGGTCACCACACTTTCGGGAGAGTGTGAGGGTCCTTGAGAAGGTGTAGAGGAGACTTACCCGACTGGCGCCAGGGATGAGGGGATTTTAACTTGGGTAGGAGATGCTGGGGTAGTTCCCCCTCGGAACGAAGAAGGTTGAGGGAGATTCAATAGAGTTTTACAAGGTTTTGACAGGTTTAGTTAAGATAGAGGAAGAAGAGCTGTTCCCGTGAGCTTAGGGGACACAGAACTAAAACTTTGGGTAAGAGAAGTAGGGGATGTGGGGAAGAACTTTTTTCTTTGACTCAGCAAGCGGTAATGACCTGGAACATGCTGCCTACAAGGGTGATGGAAGAGAAGACAATCAATGGTTTTGAAAGGAAATTGGATGGGTGCTTGAGGGGAATGAATGGGTTATGGAGATAGAGCAGGGGGATGGGATTGGTTGGATTGTTGTACAATGAGCTGACAGCGGCTCGGTGGACCCAATGACTCATTTAGTACCTCAGTTCAGTACCTCTGCCACCACAAGGGAATTTCCCTTTAGCTCCTGATCAGCATCTCCATCCCTTTATCTTGGATATGTTTCTAAAAGATTTTTAAGTTACCCAAGTAGAGAACTATAGTGGGAACATTTCTTCACTGTTTAACTGTATTTCTCTTCCCCCAGGCAAATTGAAAGCAGCTCTTACTGGGTATATGCATGGTGCTGGCCGTTATATCACATTCCCGTTCTCCCTTCAGTGTCGACAGCAAATTACGTGGCAGCCCTCTGTGTCTTTCTACAAGAAGGTCCAGTAACTCTTGTTGCGTCTGCTGCACTAGGCTTTGGCCAGGGAACGCCTGGTGGGTGCGGAGGGTTTTGATGAGCTTCTGCGCTAGGTCTGTGACAGGAGCTGCCTCCTGCCCTGTTGTGGCGCTGGGCACCTGGATGCCAGTCTCCAAGTCATGGGAGGGAGGAACCCCTGCGGTAGGGAGCTGCCCCTCGCTGCCACTCTCGGTGGCTGGCTGTGGTCCTCGTTCTTTTGGGTTGGGTGTCAAGGAGCTGGGCTGCTCAACAAAAGCCATGGAATCCGCTTCCTTGCTTTGCAAAGGTGTACAACTCCTGACCTCCATCGCATCCTCAGCAGGTTTAGGTGTAGGCTCTTTGGTGCTACCTTGCCAGCTCTTATGGGTTTGATTCTCCTTCAAAAGTCTCTCAATGTTGACAGATTTGACCTCCTTGTTAAATATCCCCAGGTGGTGAGTGAGTCGGTTTTCGGTTATAACCCAGTTCGAGCTGAGGGACAGTTTCGGGGCTGCATGTTCAGCTGCCCAAGGGTTACCAGCAGCTTTGCAGTGACATGTCCCTGACAGCCGTGCTTTCTGAGCCACATGGCCTGCCTGGCATTTGGACCACTTTTCAGTCGCTTTACCGAATTTGGCACGGTTCAGCTCCCGCCTGGTCTTCTTACGCTTGACTTTAAGGCCCACGTTACGGGCTTTAACTGTCACTGAGGTGTCCACTGCAGGGTGTGAAGTCACAGAGCTGATCAGGGGACTGTACTTTTCTCGAGGTCCTCTCAGTCCTGACTCAAAGATGCTTCTTCTGCTTCCCCTCTGTTTGCACTGGTGGCTCATGATGATCCCAGTCCCATTACCTGAAATGTTGAATGTTACAATAAATAATCATAGAATGATACAGCACAGAAGGCCATTCAGCTCATCATGTCTGTGCTGCCTCCCTGATAAAGCTATCCACTTATCTCACGTCCCCCACCCCACACTCCCGCTCTTTCCCCATAGGCCTGCATTTCTCTTTTCAAGTATTCCTTTTTGCAAGTTGCTACTGAACCTGTTTTTACTCACCTTTCAGGCAGTGGTTTTCCAAATCACGAACACTTATGGTTTAAAAAAATCCTTTCCACGTCACTTCTGGTTCTTCTGCCAATCCCTTTAATTCAGTGTACTCTAGGTACCCCATTTAGGACTGAGTCAGAGGTGACGAAACTTTTGCATCTTACAGCAGCTCCATGGGTAAACTGAAGAGGGTAGATTACATTTAATTGACCCGAAAACAGAGACCAAATAGAAGCGTGAAAGATCGTATATTTGGAAGGGTTTGAGTTTCAAAGAGGTGTGAGAAGAATGGAACCTGAGATGAAAGGGGGGGGGGGCGGGGAAGAATATTTTAGAGTTACTGTGGAGAGTTGAGTTATTGGCTGTTGGCTGGGTGAGGAAGATCACCTGGAAACAGCTCTAGACTAGGAGTAGATGCAGTTTGAATCAGCCATCCAGTCAAACCAGAAAAATCTTGGGCTGCAAAAAGCAGTTTTGTCCTGAACTCTTGGATTTTCACAGCAGAGTGGAAGAGTGTTTAAGGGGTCATGTGGTATGCCTTTATGAAAGCGACAGTAGTTTGCCTTGGGTAATATTACTGGATTTTTAAAGTTAAACATCTATAAGGGAATGTTGCCTAGAAGGTGTTTACTTGTGGGTCTGACCAAGTAGGGAGTCTTTTGGGGAAATGTTCTGTAAGACTAATTTTAACTGTGTAACCGTAATCTTGTGCACTTAAGTTCTCTTTTCTTCATGGTAATAAAGCTTCTACTTTTAATTTTTAAAATCCCAAAAGTGTTACCTCTTACTGCTGAGATCAGTGCGTTTTCTTCTCATTTTCAGAATACAGAAAAAAGGGTATGGCCTGGAAGCCAAGTTTCCCCCTGGGATTTGGTTTGCTTAGTAATTAACATCTGTTGTGGTCATAACAACTTCTACTAATAAAGTCAAGGAGCCCACATGCTTTTTTTTAAAGCAGCTTTCTCAACCTGTCCTGCCACCTTCAAAGTTAGTGCAACCCCATGTCTCTCTGTTCCTGCACTGCCTTTAATTTTTTTTCCATTTACATTACCTCCCCTCATTCTTCCTAGAGAAATAAACTCATATTTACACAATGCCTTTCACAACTTCAGGACATTCCAAAGCACTTTACGGCCAATGAAGTACTTTAGGAGGCAATCACTGTTGTAACATAAGAAACCCGGCAGCCAATTCGTGCACAGCAAGCTCCCACAAAGACCAATATTATAATGAGCAGATAATCTGCTTTTGAGGTGTGGATTGATGGATAAATATTGGCCAGCACACAGGGCTTAACTCCCCACCTCTTCTTGGAAGTAGTGCCAAGGGATCAGAGAGCGCGGACAGAACCTCAGTTTAACATCTCATTTGAAAGGCAGCATTTCCAACAGTGCTGCACTCCATCAGTATTGTGCTGGATTATGCACTACATTCCTTGCAAAATGTCTCACTTCACACTTCCCTACGTTAAATTTCATATGGCGCCTGCCATCTGGCATTTCCACAGACTACGTCCTCCTGAAATCTCCACATTGCTTCAATTCAGAGTTTGGTGCCACCTGCAAAGTTTGAACTTATTCACAAATCCGGGTCATTAAAATACACCAAAAATCTCACAGTACTGAATTGTGTGCTGTTTACCTCATAGACTAGGAATTCCTGCTGGCGAGCTGTCTGTAATTCAGTCTCAAGCCTGTCAAGAAAAAAACAACAGCTACTCCCCACGATGCTGAATTTGAACTGCACTGAGGTGCAGCACTATCGGGTCACTGAGAAAGGATGCTGCAAAGAAAACCTTGACTGCCAATGGGCAGATAATAAGTTGCAGTTTTAAACGTCAGCATCATATCCATGTAGTGGGTGCTTCCCCAGTGCTCAGCCTTCTCTGTGGCTGCTTCTCTGATCTTTAAAATACTTGAGTTGATTGAGACAAAGCGAGGGCACATTGTGTAATAACAGCAGGTGTGTCATTTACAACAGCTTAGATTTAAATAGCGTCTTTAACATAATGAAACATCCCGAGGTGCTTCATGGAAACCTTTTAATACAAAGTGTGACACCGAGCCACATAAAGAGGTGTTATGTCAGAGGACCAAAAGCTTGGTCTAAGAGGTGGTTTTAAGAAGTGTCTTAAAAGAGCAAAGTGACCTAGAGAGATGGAGACAGGGAGTTCCAGAGCTTGGGGAAAATGCAGCTGAAGGCACAGTCACCAATAGTGCAGCTATTAAAACCAGGAGTGCACAAGAGGCCAGAATTAGAGGAGCGCAGAGATCTGGGAGGCTGGTGGGACTGGAGGAGATTACAGAGATAGAGGCCCGGAAGGGATTCCTAAATAAGAATGAGAATTTTAATAGCAAGACATTGCTTGACAGGGAGCCAGTCTAGGTCAGTGAGCACAGGGCTGATAGGAGAACGGGGTTTGCTGCATGTTAAGACACAGGAAGCAGGGTTTTGTATAACTTCAAGATTCTGGAAGGTAGAATGTGGGGGACCAGCTAGGAGTGCATTGGAATCGGGGAGTCTGGAGGTGACAAAGGCATAAACAACAATATCATTTTAAAACTGTGAACGTTTCTTGGGAGGTGGCATATTTGAAAACACAACTGAACGTTACAGATAGCCTCAAAACCCAGCAACAGGGAAGATTGAAGCAGTACTCTCAGTTACTCAGGGTCTCTACCCTGCTGTGACTGTGAATGGGGAAAGTAATGGAAGCAGTGCTCATCATTTCCTAGGGCTCTTAGTCCATGATGTGACCATGGATCTCACCAAATGCCTAGGGAGGCCAGAATGCGCTCCAGCCGACTGTTGGTTTTTGATGGCCAAAACAAGTGCTCCAAAACAATACCAGCGAAATCGGTGCAGATCACTCCTCATCAGCCAATAAACAGGCCACTGCAGGGTGTGTCAGGAACAAAGAAAAGTACAGCACAGGAACAGGCCCTTCGGCCCTCCAAGCCTGCGCCCATCATATTGCCCGTCAACTAAAACATTTTGCACTTCCGGGGTCCATATCCCTCTATTCCCATCCTATTCATGTATTTGTCAAGCTGCCTCTTAAACGCCACTATCGTACCTGCTTCCACCACCTCCTCTGGCAGCAAATTCCAGACACTCACTACCCTCTGTGCAAAAAACTTGCCCCGTACATCTCCTCTATAGTTTTCTCCTCTCACCTTAAATCTATGTCCCCTAGTAATTGACTCATCCACCCTGGGAAAAAGCTTCTATCTACTCTGTCCATGCCACTCATCATTTTGTAAACTTCTATCAAGTCACCCCTCAATCTCCGTCGCTCTAGTGAGAACAATCCGAGTTTCTCCAACCTCTCCTCATAGCTAATAACCTCCAGACCAGGCAGCATCCTGGTAAACCTCCTCTGCACCCTCTCCAACACCTCCATATCCTTCTGGTAATGTGGTGACCAGAATTGCACGCAATATTCCAAGTGTGGCCTAACCAAGGTTCTGTACAGCTGCAGCATGACTTCCCAGCTTTTATACTCAATACCCCTGCCAATGAAGGCAAGCATGCCATATGCCTTCCTGACTACCTTATCCACCTGCGTTGCCACTTTCAGTGACCTGTGGACCTGTACACCCAGATCCCTCTGCCCGTCGATGCACTTAAGGGTTCTGCCATTTACTGTGTAATTCCTGCCTGTATTAGACCTTCCAAAATGCATTACCTCGCATTTGTCCGGAGTAAACTCCATCTGTCATTTCTCCGCCCAAGTCTCCAACCGATCTATATCCCGTTGTATCCTCTGACAATCCTCTTCACTATCTGCAACTCCTCCAACCTTAGTGTCGTCTGCAAACTTACTAATTAGCCCAGTTACATTTTCCTCCAAATCATTTATGTATACCACAAACAGCAAAGGTCCCAGCACTGATCCCTGCAGAACTCCACTAGTCACAGCTCTCCATTCAGAAAATCACCCTTCCACTGCTACCCTCTGTCTTCTATGACCAAGCCAATTCTGTATCCATCTTGCCAGTTCACCTCTGATCCCGTGCGACTTTACCTTCTGTACCAGTCTGCCATGAGGGACCTTGTCAAAGGCCTTACTGAAATCCATGTAGATAACATCCACTGCCCCTCCATCATCGATCATCTTTGTCACTTCCTCGAAAAACCCGATCAAGTTAGTGAGACACGACCTCCCCTTCACAAAACCATGCTGCCTCACACTAATACGCCCACTTGCTTCCAAATGGTAGTAAATCCTGTCACGAAGAATCTTCTCCAATAATTTCCCTACCACTGACGTAAGGCTCACCGGCCTGTAATTTCCTGGATTATCCCTGCTACCACTCTTAAACAATGGAACAACATTGGCCATTCTCCAGTCCTCTGGGACCTCACCCGTAGCCAGTGAGGATACAAAGATTTCTGTCAAGGCCCCAGCAATCTCCTCCCTTGCCTCCCTCAGTACTCTGGGGTAGATCCCACCTGGCCCTGGGGACTTATCCACCTTTATATTATTCAAGACGCCTAACACCTCCTCTTTTTTGATCTCAACATGATCCAGGCTATCTACACACTCTTCCTTAGATAAATCGACCGCTAAGTCCTGCAGTTCAGACAGACTAGGACAGCATTGGTAGTGTGCTCTGCCTCTCCCACTCCATCTCAATCACCCTATCCACCTCTCTATTCACACCCTCTATCAACGTATCTTCAATACCCATCTCTCTCCATCCTTGTATCTCTATCAGCGTATCTCTCTATCCATCTCCAGTGCGCTGCCTCTTTATCCCTTATCCCTCCATAAAGCATTTCAAGTGTATCTTCTTTATCATTCTTTCCCTCCCCTTTTATCCCTATCTATCTTTCAATCCATTGTCTATCTCTCTATTCAATTCCATCTATCCCCCTCTTCCCATCTCTTTGTTTCCTCATCTCACACTCTCCGCTTCTCTATCCCCCATTTATTGCCACCCCATCTATCTCTCTCCCACCAATCCCCAACTCTTTCCATCCTCCCAAACTCCTATCCTGCTACACCCTATCCATATTCCACTTCATTCCTCTTCCCCCATCAACCTCTCTTTTCCTCCTTCTACTCCTCTGTCTCCTTCCATTCCTCCTCCTCGCTATCTCATTATCCTCTTATCCCTCTATCTTCCTTTACAAACATACCAAATAGGAACAGGAATAGGCCATTCGGCCCCTCGAGCCTGCTCTGCCATTCAATAAGATCATGGTTGATCTGTTTGTGTTTCGATTTCCACATTCCCATCTACACCCCAATAACCTTTGATTCCCTTACCTAACAAGAATCTATCTACCTCTGTCTTAAAGATATTCAGTCACCCCACCTCCACCACCTTCTGAGTTCCAAAGTCACACAACCCTCCCAGAAAAAAATTCTCCTCATCTCTGTCCTAAAAGGGCCCCTAAAGCAGTCACCCCTAGGTCTGGATTCACCTACAAGAGGGAACATCCTTTCCACGTCCACCTTGTCAAGACCGTTCAGGGTCTTATATACTTCAGTCAAATCACCCCTCACTCTTCTCAACTCCAGTGGAAACAAGCCCAGTCTGTCCAACCTTTCCTCATAAGACAACCCACTCATTCCAGGCATCAATCTAGTAAACCTCCTCTGAACCGCCTCCAATGCATTTACATCCTTCCTTAAATAAGGAGACCAAAGCTGCACACAGTATTTGAGATGTGGTCCCCCAATGCCCTGGGTAACTGAAGCAGAACCTCCTTACGTTCATGTTCAATTCCTCTTGCAATAAAGGATAGCATTCCATGATCCTTCCTAATGACTTGTTGTGCCTGCACACTAACTTATTGGGACTCGTGCTAGAGCACCTAGATCCCTCTGCACCGCAGAATTCTGCAGCTGTTCTCCATTTAAGTAATACTCTGCTTTTTTATTCTTCCTGCCAAAGTGAACAACTTCACATTTTCCCACATTGTACTCCATCTGCCAGAGTTTTGCCCACTCAACCTTATCTATATCTGTCTGCGACCTCCTGATGTCCTGTTCACAACATACTTTCCTACCTATCTTTGTGTCATCTGCAAATCTAGCTACCATACCTTCCTTGCGCTCATCTAAGTTATTGATATAAATTGTGAAAAGTTGAGGCCCCAGCACAGAGCTCTGTGGAACTCCACTCGTTCTATCCTGCTTCTCTGCTCATTCCTCCCAGCCAGCCAATCTTCGATTCATGCTAACATGTTACCCTCTGTCTTTATTCCTTTCACATCTTTTGTCTCTTCTTCACCATCTTTATATCCCTCTTCCCCTCCACTCTAATCCTCAATTACTATCAACTATCATCTTATCCTCCCTCTCTATCTCACTACCATCATGGATCCTCTATTCCTGAATCTCCATTCCTCTATCCAATATTTTGCTTTCTCTCTTTTATTTATTTTTCTTTATTCTTTGATGGGTTGTGGGCACCACTGGCAAGGCCAGCATCTATTACCCATCCCTAACTGCCCCTTGAGCTGAGTGGTTTGCTCAGCCATATCTGAGGATAGTTAAGAATCAACCACATTGCTGTGGGTCTGGAGCCACATGTAGGCCAGACCGGGTAAGTACAGCAGATTTCCTTCCCTAAAGGACATGAGTGAACCAGATGGGTTTTTACTACAATCGATGATAGTTTCATGGTCATTGTTACTGAGACGAGCTTTATATTCCAGATTTACTAACTGAATTTAAATTCCACGAGCTGCCACAGTGGAATTTGAACGCTTGCTGCTAGAGCATTAGCCTGGGCCTCAGGCTTACTATTCCAGTGACATTACCGCTAAGGCAGCATCTCCCCTATCGCTCTCTCTGTCTATCCTCATGTCAGGTAGTCCTTTTTATTTTTCCCATACCCTTGATTCTACCATCTCCTTGTCTCTTTCCCCCATCTCTAGCGGCATCAATCCCGAACTCTCAATCCCCATGTTCATCAATCCCTCTCTATCCCTCCCTCCCTCCCTCTCATTATCACTGTTCTGTCCTTCACTCTGTCTGTCCCTCCCTCTCTCTCTACAAACCCCTCTCTGTCTCTCTATACCTCTCTTTCCCCGCAATCCCTCCCTCTCTCCCCCATCCCTCTACCTCTCTATCCTTCCATTACTCTCTCCCTCACTCCCTCCCATCTCTTGCACTCCTTCTCTCCCCCTCTCTCTCCCCTTCCCTCTCTATCTGCCCATCACTTGCTCCCTCTCTCTCCCTCCCGTCTCACCCCCTCCTTTCTATCCATCTCCATCTCCCTCTACCCATCACCCTCTCTATCCATCCCACTCTCTCTATTCCTCCCACTATCATTCGTTAATCGTATCCCACACTCACTCCCTCCGTCCTTCTCACTCTCTCGCTCTCCCTCCGTCCTTCTCACTCTCTCGCTCTCCCTCCGTCCTTCTCACTCTCTCGCTCTCCCTCCGTCCTTCTCACTCTCTCGCTCTCCCTCCGTCCTTCTCACTCTCTCGCTCTCCCTCCGTCCTTCTCACTCTCTCGCTCTCCCTCCGTCCTTCTCACTCTCTCGCTCTCCCTCCGTCCTTCTCACTCTCTCGCTCTCCCTCCGTCCTTCTCACTCTCTCGCCCTCCCTCCGTCCTTCTCACTCTCTCGCCCTCCCTCCGTCCTTCTCACTCTCTCGCCCTCCCTCCGTCCTTCTCACTCTCTCGCCCTCCCTCCGTCCTTCTCACTCTCTCGCCCTCCCTCCGTCCTTCTCACTCTCTCGCCCTCCCTCCGTCCTTCTCACTCTCTCGCCCTCCCTCCGTCCTTCTCACTCTCTCGCCCTCCCTCCGTCCTTCTCACTCTCTCGCCCTCCCTCCGTCCTTCTCACTCTCTCGCCCTCCCTCCGTCCTTCTCACTCTCTCGCCCTCCCTCCGTCCTTCTCACTCTCTCGCTCTCCCTCCGTCCTTCTCACTCTCTCGCTCTCCCTCCGTCCTTCTCACTCTCTCGCCCTCCCTCCGTCCTTCTCACTCTCCCGATCTCCCTCCGTCCTTCTCACTCTCTCGCTCTCCCTCCGTCCTTCTCTCTCCCTCGCTCCCTCCGTCCTTCTCACTCGCTCTCCCTCCGTCCTTCTCACTCGCTCTCCCTCCGTCCTTCTCACTCGCTCTCCCTCCGTCCTTCTCACTCGCTCTCCCTCCGTCCTTCTCACTCGCTCTCCCTCCGTCCTTCTCACTCGCTCTCCCTCCGTCCTTCTCACTCGCTCCCCCTCCGTCCTTCTCACTCGCTCTCCCTCCGTCCTTCTCACTCGCTCTCCCTCCGTCCTTCTCACTCGCTCTCCTCCATCCTTCTCAATCGCTCTCCCTCCGTCCTTCTCACTCGCTCTCCCTCCGTCCTTCTCACTCGCTCTCCCTCCGTCCTTCTCAATCGCTCTCCCTCCGTCCTTCTCACTCGCTCTCCCTCCGTCCTTCTCACTCGCTCTCCCTCCGTCCTTCTCAATCGCTCTCCCTCCGTCCTTCTCACTCGCTCTCCCTCCGTCCTTCTCACTCGCTCTCCCTCCGTCCTTCTCAATCGCTCTCCCTCCGTCCTTCTCACTCGTTCCCCCTCCGTCCTTCTCACTCGCTCTCCCTCCGTCCTTCTCACTCTCTCTCTCTCCGGCCTTCTCACCCTCTCTCTCCGTCCTACTCACTCTCTCTCTCTCTCTGTCCTTCTCTCTCTCTCTCTCTCTCTCTCTCCGGCCTTCTCACTCCCTCTCTCCGTCCTTCTCACTCCCTCTCTCCGTCCTTCTCACTCTCTCTCTCCGTCCTTCTCACTCTCTCTCTCTCTCCGTCCTTCTCACTCTCTCTCTCTCTCTCTCTCCGTCCTTCTCACTCTCTCTCTCTCTCTCTCTCTCTCCGTCCTTCTCACTCTCTCTCCGTCCTTCTCACTCTCTCTCCGTCCTTCTCACTCTCTCTCCGTCCTTCTCACTCTCTCTCTCTCTCTCCGTCCTTCTCACTCTCTCTCTCTCTCTCCGTCCTTCTCACTCTCTCTCTCTCTCTCTCTCTCTCTCCGTCCTTCTCACTCTCTCTCTCTCTCTCTCTCTCTCCGTCCTTCTCACTCTCTCTCTCTCTCCGTCCTTCTCACTCTCTCTCTCTCTCTCTCTCTCTCCGTCCTTCTCACTCTCTCTCTCTCTCTGTCCTTCTCACTCTCTCTCTCTCTCTCTGTCCTTCTCACTCTCTCTCTCTCCGTCCTTCTCACTCTCTCTCTCTCTCTCCGTCCTTCTCACTCTCACTCTCTCTCTCCGTCCTTCTCACTCTCACTCTCTCTCCGTCCTTCTCACACTCTCTGTCTGTCCTTCTCACTCTCACTCTCTCTCCGTCCTTCTCACTCTCACTCTCTCTCCGTCCTTCTCACTCTCTCTGTCTGTCCTTCTCACTCTCACTCTCACTCTCTCTCAGTCCTTCTCACTCTCTCTCCGTCCTTCTCACTCTCTCTCTCCGTCCTTCTCACTCTCTCTCTCCGTCCTTCTCACTAACTCTCTCTCTCTCTCTCCGTCCTTCTCACTCTCTCTCTCTCTCTCCGTCCTTCTCACTCTCTCTCTCTCTCTCCGTCCTTCTCACTCTCTCTCTCTCTCTCCGTCCTTCTCACTCTCTCTCTCTCTCTCCGTCCTTCTCACTCTCTCTCTCTCCGTCCTTCTCTCTCTCTCTCTCTCTCCGTCCTTCTCACTCTCACTCTCTCTCCGTCCTTCTCACTCTCTCTCTCCGTCCTTCTCACTCTCTCTCTCCGTCCTTCTCACTCTCTCTCTCCGTCCTTCTCACTCTCTCTCTCTCTCTCCGTCCTTCTCACTCTCTCTCTCTCCGTCCTTCTCACTCTCTCTCTCTCCGTCCTTCTCACTCTCTCTCTCTCTCCGTCCTTCTCTCACTCTCTCTCTCTCCGTCCTTCTCACTCTCTCTCCGTCCTTCTCACTCTCTCTCTCTCTCCGTCCTTCTCACTAACTCTCTCTCTCTCTCTGTCCTTCTCACTCTCTCTCTTTCCATCCTTCTCTATCTCTCTCTCTCC